>NC_060129.1:144358805-144662733 GCF_021461395.2 Schistocerca americana | reverse complement strand
ACTTTGGATACCTCTGCCTCTTGTAAAACTATTGCTCCATGTTCGTTTTGCTTATAGTATTTCTCCCTGATTTCCACAGTGTGTGTACTACTTGTCCCACAACTCAGCACATTTAGAAATTTTTATATCTGTATGGGAGTATATGTGATGTGTAAGAGCAATCCAACTTTGAGTTAATAGATCTTAACGTTTTATTATTATTATTATTTTCCATCTTCCTGGATGACTGGTTGTGAGACAGACATGCCGCTGCTGTCTTGAAACTAACATTTATCACCTTTTACAGCATTTTCGCAAATGATGATATCAGTTATGCAATAATTACTTTAGTGTTGCTGATTGGTTCCATAATTTCAAGTGACAGACTACTTTAATGACAGTCATCATGAGGCTTTTGTTATATATTATCATATATTGGTCAGCATCTAGTAAACTTCATGGCATATACTTCTTCAACAATAACTCAATAGATTGCTCTGTTTATTCGATGAAAGAGTTTCTAGGCTGTCAATCACTTCTCCGGTGACTGTCAGATGGAGGCTGTTGTCAGTTTTGTTTCGCCTTCATGCTAATTAGGGCAAAAACGAAGGACAGACATGTGCTCTGTACGTCGCCTTGAAGAGTCACACATGGTCTCGCGGTTCTAGGCGCTCAGTCCGGAACCGCGCGACTGCTACGGTCGCAGGTTCGAATCCTGCCTCGGGGATGGATGTGTGTGATGTCCTTAGGTTAGTTAGGTTTAAGTAGTTCTAAGTTCTAGGGGACTGACGACTGCGGCTGTTAAGTCCCATAGTGCTCAGAGCCATTTGAAGAGTCACACATTGTCACAGCTCCATTAAGTGAAACTACCTCATTAGCTCTTTCCTCATCTGCTTGTGTCATATCCCAGTATTGCAGTAAACCTCACTTTTCACCAACTAGACAATTTGTTTCACTCGTTGTAGAGTTAAAATTGCTAAAATGATAGCTTCCCTAGGTTTTATCCAATAAATTTTCTCTTTCCTCTTAGTTTTACCACTTGTTATGGGTGACATTTTTTCCATGTGATATTATCCAACCGAAATGAATACGCAATATTTGTAAGAAAGAAAACCGTATCTAAAGTTATTTACTAAAATTTAAGATAAAACTAACTGCTTCTGCACAAAGATTTATTTATCCACCCTAAAGAGGAGAAGGTTACTAGGATGCAATTGCATGCTGTCACACACACACACACACACACACAGTTGGCAAATTTGGCTGTGATGTGCTGAAACTGCAGCACCCAGACTGTCTTCTCTGGGTGCTTTGCAGGATGTGCCTGCCAGTCTCTTTCGAGGCTGCGGCCTTCCATATAACATGTCAGAGCCCAGCCAGTGAGGATCGACCAGAAGCAGAGCTCCACAGCCGGAGTGTTGGTCAGCGGCTGACTGCATGCAGGTTCACTTCCGTTGTCACAGCCTGCAGCCACACCCATCAGTCAGCGATCTGCCCCTGGCAGTTCAGCATCCCCACCAGTGCTCTCTACCACACCTGGCACTTCTTCTCAGGATTCATGCTGGAGCCGAGCGGACACCTGAAGTCCTCAGCAAATTCGGGGCGGTTGGCGAACGGGCCCAACACACGGAAGCGGGCAGGGGAGTGCACTCCGGTCATAATTTCTTGTCGCAACTTCTCGGTGCGGTACCTGTGAATGGATCGAAGCAGATACTGTAACTTGTTTTCCTGTCTTGTTATTTAACTGCCAAAAATGAGGGCAACGAAGTATCTCTGTTCAGATGTGATTGGTGATGACTTAAATACTGGCACCAAACTTTTAAAAAAATGGTAGCAATTCCTTAAGTAAGAGGACTTTAACTACAACTTCCATGACAAACATACTTGTGGAACTAAATTTATAAATATTTTTACAACATAGTCACTTTGCCTTCCCCCCCCATGAACCATGGACCTTGCCGTTGGTGGGGAGGCTTGCGTGCCTCAGTGAAACAGATAGCCGTACCGTAGGTACAACCACAATGGAGGGGTATCTGTTGAGAGGGCAGAAAAACTTGTGGTTCCTGAAGAGGGGCAGCAGCCTTTTCAGTAGTTGCAAGGGCAACAGCCTGGATGATTGACTGATCTGGCCATGCAACAATAACCAAAACGGCCTTGCTTTGCTGGTACTGCAAACGGCTGAAAGCAAGGGGAAACTACGGCCGTAATTTTTTCCGAGGGCACGCAGCTTTACTGTATGATTAAATGATGATGCCGTCCTCTTGGGTAAAATATTCCGGAGGTAAAATAGTCCCCCATTCGGATCTCCAGGCGGGGACTACTCAAGAGGACGTCGTTATCAGGAGAAACAAAACTGGCGTTCTGCGGATCGGAGTGTGGAGTGTCAGATCCCTTAATCGGGGAGGCAGGTTAGAAAATTTAAAAAGGGAAATGGATAGGTTAAAGTTAGATAAAGTGGGAATTAGTGAAGTTCGGTGGCAGGAGGAACAAGACTTCTGGTCAGGTGATTACAGGGTTATAAATACAAAATCAAAAAGGGGTAAGGCAGGAGTAGGTTTAGTAATGAATAGGAAAATAGGAATGCGGGTAAGCTACTGCAAACAGCATAGTGAACGCATTATTGTGGCCGAGATAGATACGAATCCCACACCTACTACAGCAGTACAAGTTTATCTGCCAACTAGCTCTGCAGATGACGAAGAAATTGAAGAAATGTATGATGAAATAAAAGAAATTTTTCAGATAGTGAAGGGAGACGAAAATTTAATAGTCATGGGTGACTGGAATTCGAGTGTAGGAAAAGGGAGAGAAGGAAACGTAGATTGGGGCTAAGAAATGAAAGAGGAAGTCGCCTGGTAGAATTTTGCACAGAGCACAACATAATCATAGCTAACACTTGGTTTAAGAATCATGATAGAAGGTTGTATACATGGAAGAACCTTGGAGATACTAAAAGGTATCAGATAGATTATATTATGGTAAGACAGAGATTTAGGAACCAGGTTTTAAATTGTAAGACATTTCCAGGGGCAGATGTGGACTCTGACCACAATCTATTGGTTATGACCTGTAGATTAAAACTGAAGAAACTGCAAAAAGGTGGGAATTTTAGGAGATGGGACCTGGATAAACAGAAAAGAACCAGAGGTTGTACAGAGTTTCAGGAAGAGCATAAGGGAACAATTGACAGGAATGGGGGAAAGAAATACAGTAGAAGAAGAATGGGTAGCTTTGAGGGATGAAGTAGTGAAGGCAGCAGAGGATCAAGTAGGTAAAGAGACGAGGGCTAGTAGAACTCCTTGGGTAACAGAAGAAATATTGAATTTAATTGAAGAAAGGAGAAAATATAAAAATGCAGTAAATGAAGCAGGCAAAAAGGAATACAAACGTCTCAAAAATGTGATCGACAGGAAGTGCAAAATGGCTAAGCAGGGATGGCTAGAGGACAAATGCAAGGATGTAGAGGCTTATCTCACTAGGGGTAAGATAGATACTGCCTACAGTAAAATTAAAGAGACCTTTGGAGATAAGAGAACCACTTGTATGAACATCAAGAGCTCAGATGGAAACCCAGTTCTAAGCAAAGAAGGGAAGGCAGAAAGGTGGAAGGAGTATATACAGGGTCTATACAATGGCGATGTACTTGAGGACAATATTATGGAAATGGAAGAGGATGTAGATGAAGATGAAATGGGAGATACGATACTGCGTGAAGAGTTTGACAGAGCACTGAAAGACCTGAGTCGAAACAAGGCCCCCAGAGTAGTAATAATTCCATCCCAAAGAAAGCAGGTGTTGACAGATGTGAAAATTACCGAACGATCAGTTTAATAAGCCACAGCTGCGAAATACTAACACAATTTTTTTACAGATGAATGGAAAGCTAGTAGAAGCCGACCTCGGGGCAAGATCAGTTTGGATTCCGTAGAAATACTGGAACACGTGATGCAAAACTAACCTTACGACTTATCTTAGAAGCTAGATTAAGGAAAGGCAAACCTACGTTTCTAGCAGTTGTAGACTTAGAGAAAGCTTTTGACAATGTTGACTGGAATACGCTCTTTCAAATTCTCAAGGTGGCAGGGGTAAAATACAGGGAGCGAAAAGCTATTTACAATTTGTACAGAAACCAGATGGCAGTTATAAGAGTCGAGAGACATGAAAGGGAAGCAGTGGTTGGGAAGGGAGTAAGACAGGGTTGTAGCCTCTCCCCGATGTTATTCAATCTGTATATTTAGCAAGCAGTAAAGGAAACAAAAGAAAAATTCGGAGTAGGTATTAAAATCCATGGAGAAGAAATAAAAACTTTGAGGTTCACCGATGACATTGTAATTCTGTCAGAGACAGCAAAGGACTTGGAAGAGCAGTTGAACGGAATGGATGGTGTTTTGAAGGGAGGATATAAGATGAACATCAACAAAAGCAAAACGAGGGTAGTGGAATGTAGTCGAATTAAGTCGGGCGATGTTGAGGGTATTAGATTAGGAAATGAGAAACTTAAAGTAGTAAAGGAGTTTTGCTATTTGGGGAGCAAAATAACTGATGATGGTCGAAGTAGAGAGGATATAAAATGTAGATTGACAATGGCAAGGAAAGCGTTTCTGAAGAAGAGAAATTTGTTAACATCGGGTATAGATTTAAGTGTCAGGAAGTCATTTCTGAAAGTATTTGTATGGAGTGTAGCCATGTATGGAAGCGAAACATGGACGGTAAATAGTTTGGACAAGAAAAGAACAGAAGCTTTCGAAATGTGGTGCTACAGAAGAATGCTGTAGATTAGATGGGTAGATCACGTAACTAATGAGGAAGTATTGAATAGGATTGGGGAGAAGAGAAGTTTGTGGCACAACTTGACCAGAAGAAGGGATCGGTTGGTAGGACATGTTCTGAGGCATCAAGGGATCACCAATTTAGTATTGGAGGGCAGTGTGGAGGGTAAAAATCGTAGGGGGAGACCAAGAGATGAATACACTAAGCAGATTCAGAAGGATGTAGGTTGCAGTAGGTACTGGGAGATGAAGAAGCTTGCACAGGATAGAGTAGCATGGAGAGCTGCATCAAACCAGTCTCAGGACTGAAGACCACAACAACAACAGTCACTTTGCATGGCAACACAGGTATTCCAGCTGTTGGCAAGCTCACGATGTATGTGTGTAACCCATTCATACATGATACAAGTATAAATTAATACTGTGCATAGTAAATACCCACAGCACAAAAGGTAAGTCCAGTAAACACACATGAACTCCATGCAAACATAAAGACATACAGTGTAAACACACATGCACACTGTGTTTAGATACATACAGACATACATACACACAAAAATACATATCTACAAGCTCAAACATACATGCACACTGAAAAACACGTTTACACACACTAAGTGCAGACATAGATACACACCATACAAAAATACGCACACACACACACCCACACACACATGCACGCATACAAAAAACATAAATGTGTTGTTTTTCTCTATAGTCTAAAAATTGGTTCGATACAGCTCTCCACACCAGTGTACCCTGCGCAGGCCTCTCTATCTCTGAGCAACTGCTACGCTAAGGATGCAAGTTGTCGCTGAAACAACCAGTTTGTGGCTATATAATCTTTTGCAGTAAAATACAGTAAATAAAGCAGGCAAAAAGGAATACAAACGTCTCAAAAACGAGATCGGCAGGAAGTGCAAAATGGCTAAGCAGGGATGGCTAGAGGACAAATGTAAGAATGTAGAGGGTTATCTCACTAGGGGTAAGATAGATACTGTATACAGGAAAATTAAAGAGACCTTTGGAGAAAAGAGAACCACTTGCATGAATATCAAGAGCTTTGATGGAAACCCAGTTCTAAGCAAAGAAGGGAAAGTAGAAAAGTGGAAGGAATATATAGAGGGTCTATACAAGGGCGATGTACTTGAGGACAATATTATGGAAATGGAAGAGGATGTAGATGAAGATGAAATGGGAGATATGATACTGCGTGAAGAGTTTGACAGAGCACTGAAAGACCTGAGTCGAAACAAGGCCCCGGGAGTAGACAACATTCCATTGGAACTACTGACGACCTTGGGAGAGCCAGTCCTGACAAAACTCTACCATCTGGTGAGCAAGATGTATGAGACAGGCGAAATACCCTCAGACTTCAAGATGAATATAATAATTCCAACCTCAAAGAAAGCCGGTGTTGAGAGATGTGAAAAATTACCGAACTATCAGTTTAATAAGTCACAGCTGCAAAATACTAACGCGAATTCTTTACAGACGAATGAAAAAACTAGTAGAAGCCGACCTTGGGGAAGATCAGTTTGGATTCCGTAGAAATATTGGAACGCATGAGGCAATACTGACCCTACGGCTTATCTTAGAAGCTAGATTAAGGAAAGGCAAACCTATGATTCTAGCATTTGTAGACTTAGAGAAAGCTTTTGACAATGTTGACTGGAATACTATCTTTGAAATTCTGAAAGTGGCAGGGGTAAAATATAGGTAGCGTAAGGCTATTTACAATTTGTATAGAAACCAAATGGCAGTTATAAGAGTTGAGGGGCATGAAAGGGAAGCAGTGGTTGGGAAGGGAGTCAGACACAGTTGTAGCCTCTCCCCGATGTTATTCAATCTGTATATTGAGCAAGTGGCAAAGGAAACAAAAGAAAAATTCGGAGTAGGTATTAAAATCCATGGAGAAGAAATAAAAACTTTGAGGTTCGCCGATGACATTGTAATTCTGTCAGAGACAGCAAAGGACTTGGAAGAGCAGTTGAACGGAATGGAGAGTGTCTTGAAGGGAGGGTATAAGATGAACATCAACAAAAGCAAAACGAGGATAATGGAATGTAGTCGAATTAAGTTGGGTGATGTTGAGGGTATTAGATTAGGAAATGACACACTTAAAGAAGTAAAGGAGGTTTGCTATTTGGGGAGCAAAATAACTGATGGTGGTCGAAGTAGAGAGGATATAAAATGTAGACTGGCAATGGCAAGGAAAGCGTTTCTGAAGAAGAGAAATTTGTTAACATCGAGTATTGATTTAAATGTCAGGAAGTCGTTTTTGAAAGTATTTGTATGGAGTGTAGCCATGTATGGAAGTGAAACATGGAGGATAAATAGTTTAGACAAGAAGAGAATAGAAGCTTTTGAAATGTGGTGCTATAGAAGAATGCTGAATATTAGATGGGTAGATCACATAACTAATGAGGAGGTGTTGAATAGGATTGGGGAGAATAGAAGTTTGTGGCACAACTTGACTAGAAGAAGGAATCGGTTGGTAGGACATGTTCTGAGGCATCAAGGGATCACAAATTTAGCATTGGAGGGCAGCGTGGAGTGTCAAAATCGTAGAGGGAGACGAAGAGATGAATACACTAAGCATATTCAGAAGGATGTAGGTTGTAGTAAGTACTGGGAGATGAAGAAGCTTGCACAGGATAGAGTAGCATGGAGAGCTGCATCAAACCAGTCCCAGTACGTACTAAAGACCACAACAACAACAATCTTTTCCATGCCAATTTAACCTGACTGTTAAAACTACTCAGAAAACTGATTTTCCAAATAACTAAATTTCTGTTTTTTTTCTGACTATTAGCTCCTGTAATAAACATAGAAATCGAAGAAGGATTGAAAAATTTTGACTCTCTCAATTCTGAGATACATAGGATTGAAACATTAGATACATAGGTAAAGAAAGGAGAACTTAATCTGTTTACAGTTCACTGCTTTTCTCGAAACGTGGTAAGTGGTAGAATACTAGTCTATTAAAAAATCACCTTTATTCGCCAACTGATTGTAATTTTTTTGAAACTCTACCCAAAAGTCACGTGTGTTCAGGGATCGTACCACTATATGGGCATTACGAATAGTCAGTGATAGAGTGAAAACTGAGCTTGAAGATGTCTTTTTTTCCTTGTTAATTTGTCCATATTCAAGGACTACAGGCAAATAAGGGCACATTATGTAGATACATGTGCCACATCAGTTACCAGTTATTTCTATTTTTATTGCATACTCTTATTAAATTGTTGGTGAGTTTTTGATTTCTTACTGGTACCAAAGTTTCCTTACTCTTATTATCTCATAGAAATGGCACACAAATATTTAATCTTTCACTGCTATATCACTTCGTAAAAATATCTCCAGGCTAGGCTCTGTGCCACTCTGCAGAGGAACTGCCGTACAGGCCAGGTAGGGGACCAAGCTTTGCACACGGTACGTACACCGCGGGCCTTAAGGCACGGCGCACGGCGACAGGGACGCCATTGTCTCAGCAGTGCTGTACCGATTCTTATGCCACGTGTTTGTTGCTGGTTTCTGTCGGCATTATTATCAAAATAGCACTTATCACTTTTCACGTTATATACGATAATGCAATATTTCAGACCAACGCAAATTTTACAAAAAAAAAAAAAAAAAAAAAAAAAAATCATTTAAATTTTGGCACGGTTGCTACTTCTTGCTGATATGTTGGTTTCTTTACTCAGTTAATACTAAGTAACAGAAAACACCTGTTATAACTGACACCGAACAAGTACCTGATAATACCTGTTATTCAGACCTAAAATAGTGGTATTGGTTTTAACCAGTCCTTTTTCCCCTTCCCTATACTGCGCCCTACAGGCACAAGAACTTGTCTCCTGTAGCCCGTCCTCAGCCTTCTTCCACAACATTTACCACATAAATGATATTGAACTGAAACTGTCAGCTGCCAACAGGTGTTGTTGATATACCTCGATACGGACAGCTGAAAATGTGTGCCCCGACCGGGACTCGAACCCGATATCTCGTGCTTACTTGGCAGACGCTCCATCCATCTGAGTCACCGAGGACACAGATGAACAGCGCAAGTGAAGGGACTTATCCGTTGCACGCTTCCCGTGAGATCCACTTTCCCAACTGTACACAATCTACATACGTAATGTACCTAATAGAAATTTGTCCAGCCACTCACTACTTGCGCACAATAAGATGACGACTCCCGTAAGAGTTCGGGCAACCTGTGTGCACACGCACACACGAAGGTCAATGACTGGGTAGCCTTTAACTATCTATATCAAGATAGTTACTGTTCTCGAAAGAACAGATACCATTGATGACCGTGCAGCTTCTGTAGAATAGATTATAATTAATTGAAACCTTCTGCTGCCGACAAGTGTTGTTGATATACCTCGATGCACACAGGTTGCCTGAACTGTCACGTTAGAGTGAGCGAGTAATGAGTGGGTGGCCAAATATCTGTTAGGTACATTACGTACGTACATTGTGGACAGTTGGGAATGTGGATCTCACGGGAAGCGTGCAAGGGATAAGTCCCTTCACTCGCGCTGTTCATCTGTGTCCTAGGTGGCTCAGATGTATAGACCGTCTGCCATGTAAGCACGAGAACCCGAGTTCGAGTCATGGTCGGGGCATATATTTTCAGCCGTCCCCATCGAGATATTTCAACACCATCTGTCGGCAGCTGAGGCTTTCAATTAATTATAATTTATTCTAGAGAAGCTGCATGGTCATCAATCTGTTCTTTCGATAACAGTTACTATAATCATATATTTACCACATACCTTGCTACAATACACACTGTTATTTGTAAATACCTCTGGAGCTTCAAAAGGTGAGTGCAAGAAAACTACAAAGTGTACAGAAAAAAACTGGCCAGTTGCGAGTAGGACTCACGCACTGAGTGTTCTGTACAAACCTAACTACGTATACGTAGACAGTTCGTCCATTCTGGGAATTGAGAATCTCGAATATTTTTGCATGTTGTCGACACTGGTAATGGCGAGATATCGGTCCCAGGGAATCCGAGACTTCCCAGCATGTTTTGATTTCAATAACATAAATGTTACATAAAGTCTTGCAGAAGGTAAGATGACCATTGTTCTAATACTCAATAGTCAAGGATTGACTTTATTGCCCATATGATGCATTTCAGAATTAATCCGTCATCAGATATCTGGGAGTGATTACTGCACGTTAATATGGAGAAACCCCATTATCTACTTGCAGGAATCCCTCCTGGCTATACGATGTTGGATAAATTTCTAAATGTGTCATACGAGCAACTAATTCATTCCACGCCCGATGTCTGAGTTTTTCCATTGCGACCCATTCAGCCTACATGCACAGCTACTGATTGTTTTAATTTCAAGTCTGACACCGGATAACAAATGACAAAAGAAATCATTTTTTCGTGAGATATAGAACTAAAATTAACAATTGTCGGATTTTTTTTCTTCTAGTGTACTGTGAAACCTTGCTTATTGCCAAATTTCATAATTCTAGGCCAGCGGGAAATACCCTATAGGTACTGATGAGAAAGTTTGTGAGTATTAAAATATGTGAAATAAATGACTGCATCCTTTGACTGCAATTACTTAGAAGCTCCACTGTATTACTCTGCCAAGGCACTTCAGGCATCGGTGTATGATATAAATTTCAATTTCATATTTGTACCATTTCCTGAGAAGAAATGTCTGTGACAGTCAGACAGAACAATGACAAGATGAATCTACAAGGAAGGGCTCCGTTCGTATCGACTGAGGTACGCAGCCCTGAGAATGACATGTATAAGTGGGCAGGACACGTCTCCAAGTTTCTATCTGTAATACATCTCATTCCATAGTTGCACTAGGCAGTAAGAGTGTCAGAACACGTACAAAAATCATCCACTTCAACTTGTCACATCAAATTTGTTCGCTCCTGCAGGTGGAGAAAACAACATCGTAAGAGATGCCCATACTGCACACCTCTAATGCGAGTTACAAACTTGGAGACACTCTCCATCTACTGTTCAGTATCTGTTTTCTATATATCTTACCGACTGGGGCATGACTCTCATTACTTTTTCACCTGTTGATGATCATCCATCCAAGATAGGGAGGACTGGACGCCATAAGAGGGGGATAATTTATTGCTGTCAACAAAAATATTGTGTCTGTGGAGGTTGAGTCTGACTGTGAAGTTATCTGGACGAAAGTGGCAAGCCTATGTAAACTAAAGTTAACTATTGGATGTCTTTGCCGCTCACCAGATTCTGCTGTAAAAATTGTCGAATCATTCTGGAAACATCCCCCAGGCTGTGGCTAAGCCATGTCTCCGCAGTATCCTTTCTTCCAGGAGTGCTAGTTCTGCAAGTTTTGCAGGAGAACTTCTGTAAAGTTAGGAAGGTAAGAGACGAGATACTGGCAGAAGCCAAGCGGTGAGGATGGGGCGTGAGTCGTGCTTGGGTAGCTCAGATGGTAGAGCACTTGCCCGCGAAAGGCAAAGGTCCCGAGTTCGAGTCTCGGTCCAGCACACAGTTTTAATCTGCCAGGAAGTTTCATTGTCGAATCATTCAAAGAAAATCAGTACAGTGGAAGAATCCAGATCATGCAATATTAGTTACAGGTGACTTTAATCTACCGAATCTACTGGGACATCTAAATAGATCTATTGCAGGAGCTATATTTTCTGAAAACTGTCTTGAACAGCCAGTTAGACACACAATGGAAATATTTTAGACCTTGCTGTTATAAACAGGTCTGACCTTGAAACTTCCTGGCAGATTAAAACTTCATGCCAGATCAAGACTTGAATTTGAGACCTTTGCATACCAGCTGGTGGAGCACTTGCCTGTGAAACACTAGCCCCAAGTTCGAGTCTCGGTCCGGCATACAGTTTTTATGTGCCAGGAAGTATCGTATCAGCGCATACTATGCTGCAGGGTGAAAATTCCATTCAGGTCTGAACCTATCAAATGTGTTCGTATAGAGACTGGAATTAGTAATCACGATGTCATCGCAGCAACAATCACTACTACAGTTATTAAATCCACCAAGAAGGCTAGCAGAATATTTATGATAGAAAGAGCAGATAACCAGTCGTTAGCATCCCACTTAGACAATGAATGGACGTGATTTAGTTCCAATATGATGGACGTAGGGGAATAGTGGGGAAAGTTTAAAAGTACTGTAAATAATGATCTGGAGAAGTATTTGCTGAATAAGTGGATTCAGAATGGCAGCCACTTGCTGTGTGGGTTGATAACAAAATTAGCTGAGGAAGCAGAGACTGGCCAACTCTGGGCTAAAAAAAGAACGAGCAAATCTCAACAGGCAAAAGTTAGTAGAATTTCGTGTGTCTTTAAGAAGGTTGATGCGCCTAGCATATAACAACTTCCACCATCGTACCTTAGTAAAACATCTTGCCGAGAACCCAAGACAATTCTGGTCCTACGTAAATTTGCTCATCAGTTCGAAGGTATCTGTCCGATCACTTGTCGACCAGTCTCATGTGGGAACAGAAGATTGCAAAAGGAAAGCCGAAGTTGTAAATATCACATTTAAGAAATCGTTCCCGCAGAACTATCGTACACACATATGGTCACTTGACTGTCGCACAGACACCCTTATGGGTGACATAGAAATAGGCATCCCTGGAATAGAGAAACAACTGAAAGTGTTGAAAAACGAATAATTCGCGAAGTCTGGATGAATGCAAAAGTGGTTTTAGAGTAGTATTGTCAGTTTTAGAAAGCACCGCTCATGCGAAACTCAGCTTGCCGTTTTCTCAGATGCAATGCTGTGGATGATAGTCAACAGCCAGATTCCATACATCTAGATTTCTGAAAAGCATCCGATTCGGTGACATCTCACAATCTGTTAACGAAGCGCGAGCATACAGAATAGGATCTCAGATATGTGAGTGGCCCGAAGACTTCTTAAAAAACAGAACCCAGTATGTTGTCTACGACGGCGGGTATTCATCAGAGACGAGGGTATCCTCAGGAGTGCCCTGAGGAAGTGTGATACGACCGCTGTTGTCCTCTGTACACATAAGAGATTTGCCTGACAGGGTGGGCAGAAATCTGCAGTTGTTTGCTGAGGATGGTGTGACGTACGGTAAGGTGCTCAAGTTAAGTGACTGCAGGAGAACATGAGCCTATTTAGACAAAATCTCTAGTTCGTGTGAAGAGTGGCAGCTTGCTGTAGATGTATAAAACTATAAGCTGATGCAGATGAGAGGGAAAAAACAATCCTGTAATGTTTGAATACACCATTAGTAGTGGCCTGCTTGCATTAGTAGTTGCCTGCTTGACACAGTAGTGTCAGTTAAATTTCTGATCGCAGTATTGCAAAGTGATACGAAATGGAATGAGCTCGTTGGATCAGTAGAAGGGGTTGGGGGGTTGGGTTGTTTGGGGAAGGAGACCAGACAGCGAGGTCATCGGTCTCATCGGATTAGGTAAGGATGGGGAAGGAAGTCGGCCGTGACCTTTCAAAGGAACCATCCCGGCATTTGCCTGGAGCGATTTAGGGAAATCACGGAAAACCTAAATTAGGATGGCCGGACGCGGGATTGAACCGTCGTCCTCCCGAATGCGAGTCCCGTGTCTAACCACTGCGCCACCTCGCTCGGTTCATCGGTAGAAGGAAGGCGAATACTGGATTTCATCTTATTGGGAGAATTTAAGGAAAGTGTAGCTCGTTTATAAAGGAGACTGCATATGAAATGCTATTGCGACCCGTTCTTGAGTGCAGGTCGATTGTATGGGAACCACACCATGTCAGATTAAAGGAAGACATCGAAACAATTCAAAGGAGTGCTGCTAGGTTTGTTGCCGATATTTTCGATTAGCATGCAAGTATTATGGAGATCCTTTGTGAACTCCAATGGGAATCCTTGGAGGGGAAGATGTTTTATCTGCAAGTAACCACTGAGAAAGTTTAGGGAACCAACACTTAATGCTGACTGCCGTATGTTTCTACTGCTGCCAATGTTCATTTCGCGTAAGGACCACAAACATCCGATAGGGTAAATTGGGCTGGTGTGAAGGAATATGGCAGAAGAGGAAGGGGAAAAGGTACCCCCCACCATGCACCGTGTGGTGGCTTGTGGAGTTTGTGTTTAGATGTAGAAGATAACATGCTGTGTCCTCACTACCTAGTGAATCTGCTTCAACCATTTGTGGTGACCCCACATTTAGTTGCCACAGAGCACCAGTACGGCAAAACTAACGGGCACACAGAATGCACACAGGGAGTGCGAGGATGAGGCAGCCACTACTGACTTCTTGCACCAGGTCTGCGCGGCGGACACCCAGAACATCTGCCGTGGGGAGAGGCCGGCCAGCGCTGGCAGCCTCGGCTCTGATTGGCCGGTGCGGCGCTGCAGGGCGAGGTAGGCGCGGTACGCCTCCTTGATGCCGCCGTCGTCTGCGATGTTCTCACCCTGCGTGTTGATCCCATTCAGCTGCAACACAATCCCATACCATCAGTTGCTATCACCCATGCATTCGGCTGTGTGAACTGATTGCTATACAACAGCAAGCATGTTCTGTTATTTCCCTCAACATATACACTGCCGGGAAAAAAATAGTACACCATTTTATAGGTTTCTAATTCACTCAACATTCACTGATGCAATAGTGCATATGGATTACGTGACACGATTACATTCACAGATCAACAGCACAAGCAGTTCCAAGGTACCAGGTAATAACCCATGCAGATTCACCCATATCATGTGGTGTAGCCTCCACATCCAGTCGATCGTACAGATGGCAAATACTGTCCTGGGATATGTTATACCATGCCCAATCAACCTGATTATGTGATTATGTAACAGTTGTTGGCTGAGAAGTCACACGAGTCGCTTCTCGCCACAACATATCCCGCATGTGCTCAGTTGGAGATAAGGCTGGAGATTGTGCTGTACAATAAAGGTGGTGCACGTCTTGGAGAGGACAATGAGGTTCACGGGCAGTGGGTGCCAAGCATTATCCTGTCGGAACAGGATATGTAGGTGGATGCCAACAGAATGTTTTCGCAATCGGAGCAGAAAACTGGTTTTGAAATTTCATTAGAAGATCCCGTCGCAACAAAAAACGCCTTTGTTTTAATCATTTCCACTGCAATTCACGTATCATGTCTCTGACACTATCTCACCTATTTTGCGATAATGCGAAACGAGCTGCCCTTCTTTGTACTTTTTCGATGTCAACCGTCAGTCCCACCTGATGCGGATCCCACACAGCACAGCAGTACTCAAGAATAGGGCGGACACGCGTGGTGTAAGCAGTCTCTTTAGTAGACCTGTTGCACCTTCTAAGTGTTCTGACAATGAATCGCAGTCTTTGGTTTGCTCTACCCACAATATTATCTATGTGATCATTCCAATTTAGGTTATTTGTAATTGTAATCCCTAAGTATTTATCTGAATTTACAGCCTTCAGATATGTGTGACTTATCATGTAATTGAAATTTAGCTGATTTCTTTTAGTACTCATGTGAATAACTTCATACTTTTCTTTATTCAGGTTCAATTGCCACTTTTCACACCATACAAATATCAAAATCATTTTGCAAGTCATTTTGATCATTGGATGACTTTGCAAGACGGTAAATGACAGCATTATCTGCAAACAATCGAAGACGGCTATTTAGAATGTCTCCTATGTCGTTAATATAGATCAAGAACAGTAGAAGGCCTTGGTGAACGCCGGATATTACCTCTGTTTTACTCGATGACTTTCCATCTATTACTACGAACTGTGACCTTTCTGACAGGGAATCACGGATCCAGTCGCACAACTGAGGCGATACCCCATAGGCCCGCAGCTTGATTAGAAGTCGCTTGTGAGGAACGGTGTCGAAAGCCTTCTGGAAATCTAAAAATATGGAATCAATTTGACATCCCCTGTCGATAGCACTTATTACTTCATCTGTGTGCAGGCAGAATCTCGTTCATCACTGAAGACCACGGCGTGTCATTTTGTCTTCCAAGTGATCCTCTGACAGCACCAGTCAAGGCGTGCAGATCAATGCTGTGACGTGACTGGAAGACAAGCTAGAGGTGTGTGTGCCTCTAGTCCCACTGTTAATAACCAGATCAAAACAGTCTGTGTTGACACGTCTTGGCTGACAAGCCCTCTTATCTGTGCCGTGGTAGCTGTACGATCTGTTACGCTGCACCATTCGTCGATGCTGATGGGCACCCGTGCTGTGTGGACGTCCAGAACCTTGGCCACGGACGTGAGAATGTTCAGCTGACCACCGATACCAGTGCCATTGCACAACTGGTGCAGCATGTCGAACTTGTGAGGCAGTTCTCCGAAATAACAATCCCATCCCTCGGGAGGCCACAGTTTGACCCCTCTCAAACTCGCTCAGTCGCCTGTAGGAAGCATCAGGCATCTCCATGGTTGCCTGCTTGCTTCACACATTTGCCTTGCACTGAGGCTTCTGGCTGTGTGAATTCCCCATTAAAGGGTAGACACAGATGACATTCTGGTAGCTATGCCATTATGCTATCTTTTGGCAGGTGATGCTGAAAACATTTTCAGTACATCTACTATCCTCCAAGTGGTGTATGCCTTCATCAGATCAAAATTGATGTCGCCTTTCTAGGTGTACCAATTTTTTTTCCCAGCAGTGTATACCGAAGAACAGATTGTAAATGATGCAACATTACAGTGGTTTGTTCACATTAAATTTGTAAATTGCCTCAGATGAGATGCACCTCATTACAATGATGATTACAGAAATAAGACTACTGAAGAATGATAGATGACATTCATCTTCACAAGTATGATGATTGGTCAAAAGGGGCAGGTGAATGTCCCAGGTAAAAGACATTTTTACAGTAAATGTTCATCACCGCTGTAGCTTAATGGTTGCAGTGCTAAGTTCTGTACTGAAGGACCCAAGTTAGAATCTCAGATTTTTTCTGAGATATGAAGGTCTGGAATGGTGTCTACTCAGTCTTCTAAGATGAAATGACCAGCTTCTAGTATAAGCAAGAAGTGGTACCCTCAGGATTCATCTACTGGCAATAAGGGCTGAGGGCTTGGCGACATGCTGATTGTATGGCCCACGATCATAGATCATTCCTCGTACTGTGCTGTAGGCTGCAGTCGGGCAAATGGATGAGACCTAAGGATGAACGCATGATTGGTGTTTGCATTTACGTAAATGTTGATTTGTCAAATGGTGAAAAGTAATATGTCAGGTGACATCCATCTTCAAAGAAATTATTAGTAAAATGGGGCAGTCAAATGTCACAGATAATACGCATCTCCACCAGAATGGTGATTAGTCAATGATAAACTCAAAAGCAACAGATAAGCTGTACTTCATCAGGGGCAGTCAAATACGACAGACGAGATGTATCTTGATTAGAGCGGTGATTACTCTTATAGGGTAGTAAAATGTGCCAGATGAGTGCATCTTCACCAGACTGTTGACTACACAGATGGGGCAGTCGACTGTGCCAGGTTAAATCCATTCTCACTGAAATGGTTAGTCAAATGGGGCTGCAAATGTGGATGATACGATGCATATTCACCAAAACGATTAGCCAAATGGAGCAGCCAGCAGTGGCAGATTAGATGTGCATCCATTAGAATGGTGATTACTCAAATGTGCTAGATGATGTGAATCTTCATTGAAATGGTGATTAGTCAAACAGAAGAAACTGAGGCTCACATAATTGATTTCAAAACTAGGAGCAGTCTGGCTACTTTTTTTCCGAAAAGAGCAGGGTAAGTAATATTTTGGAGAAGAAGGTGGTCAGTCAGAACCGCAGGTGTACTCACGTCCATGCCCGTCTGTTCGTCGGTGAAGTTTCCATACTGCCAGATGATGCACTCTGCCTTCTTCAGGTACTTGTCACGGGTCACAGGGTCCCACCAGTCCACAAGGTTCCCGTCCTTGTCAAACTGACGGCCCTGGAGAGTGTTGACGCATTAGAGCTACGTAAAACAAATTAATTATATTGTAACATTTTTTTAGTGTTTCAGCCACCTACATTACTTCCGTACTTGCTTTCCATTCCATTCCTGAATGGTGCACGGGAGGAATGGTTGACAAGCTTCCACAAGAGTTCAAATCTCTCTTATTTTATATGCTGAATAAAATTTTTCACACTGGCTGGGAAAATACTTTTAATAAAATGTCGCTGCCAACTTCACATCAAAAGAGATGCATCTTTAGATGATGGGTCTTGTAAGGAGTTATGACACGGCAAAGTACCGTATTTACTCGAATCTAAGCCGTAATCGAATCTAAGCCGCACCTGAAAAATGAGACTTGAAATCAAGGGAAAAAAATTTTCCCAAATCTAAGTCGCACCTGAAATTTGAGACTCGAAATTCAAGAGGAGAGAAAAGTTTTAGACCGCCCCTCCAAATAGAAACAAAGTTGGTCCATTGTAACACGAGACACAATTGAGGTCCCACGGATGAAGATACAGCTACAGTAGTTTGGTTTGAGTTGTAAGCTTAACAGTTAAGCTTTACCAAGTAGCCATTGCTATGTGTCAGGCGCTCCGTCCGTATTTATACCGGTACCCTTCCTTTTTTGAGTGCTTCGTCTGATTTGAATCAATTGCTTATTTTGCTTTGATCTGGTAAGTGCCGTTCTCTTTGTTATAGGTGTTTACGTCACTCTAAGCTGAAAATGCATTATTGTACTGTGTCATGCATTGTTTGTCGCATTCTGATAGTGCGTGTTTACGGCCTGTCGCCGCTCGTGGCATGGCTTGCTTTTGTGCGCCCTACACGCCGCTTAAAAAAATGGTTCAAATGGCTCTGAGCACTATGGGACTTATCTGCTAACGTCATCAGTCCCCTATAACTTAGAACTACTTAAACCTAACTAACCTAAGGACATCACACACATCCATGCCCGAGGCAGGATTCGAACCTGCGACCGTAGCGGCCGCGCGGTTCCAGACTGTTGCGCCTACAACCGCTTGGCCACCACGGCCGGCACCGCCGCTTACAACAACAAAAAAAAGAGGAATTGTCTGATATGCGAAACACTGGCAAGAGACTGTTATTTGTTGTTACTTACACTGCTGCTTTCTTTGATAATGATCAACAAGAACCAAATAATAGACTGCGTATGATAGATGATGTTCTGAACGAGACTTCAGCGAAATTTTTTCTCCGTTTGGAAATCTTTGCAGACGCCTCTTTAGTACATTACATTCTGCACAGAAATTAGAGTCATCTTAGATTCGTGCTTCATTTCTGACTGTATCACTATTCAGCATAATATTTTATAAACATGACATTATATGTACACTCCTGGAAATTGAAATAAGAACACCGTGAATTCATTGTCCCAGGAAGGGGAAACTTTATTGACACATTCCTGGGATCAGATACATCACATGATCACACTGACAGAACCACAGGCACATAGACACAGGCAACAGAGCATGCACAATGTCGGCACTAGTACAGTGTATATCCACCTTTCGCAGCAATGCAGGCTGCTATTCTCCCATGGAGACGATCGTAGAGATGCTGGATGTAGTCCTGTGGAACGGCTTGCCATGCCATTTCCACCTGGCGCCTCAGTTGGACCAGCGTTCGTGCTGGACGTGCAGACCGCGTGAGACGACGCCTCATCCAGTCCCAAACATGCTCAATGGGGGACAGATCCGGAGATCTTGCTGGCCAGGGTAGTTGACTTACACCTTCTAGAGCACGTTGGGTGGCACGGGATACATGCGGACGTGCATTGTCCTGTTGGAACAGCTAGTTCCCTTGCCGGTCTAGGAATGGTAGAACGATGGGTTCGATGACGGTTTGGATGTACCGTGCACTATTCAGTGTCCCCTCGACGATCACCAGTGGTGTACGGCCAGTGTAGGAGATCGCTCCCCACACCATGATGCCGGGTGTTGGCCCTGTATGCCTCGGTCGTATGCAGTCCTGATTGTGGCGCTCACCTGCACGGCGCCAAACACGCATACGACCATCATTGGCACCAAGGCAGAAGCGACTCTCATCGCTGAAGACGACACGTCTCCATTCGTCCCTTCATTCACGCCTGTCGCGACACCACTGGAGGCGGGCTGCACGATGTTGGGGCGTGAGCGGAAGACGGCCTAACGGTGTGCGGGACCGTAGCCCAGCTTCATGGAGACGGTTGCGAATGGTCCTCGCCGATACCCCAGGAGCAACAGTGTCCCTAATTTGCTGGGAAGTGGCGGTGCGGTCCCCTACGGCACTGCGTAGGATCCTACGGTCTTGGCGTGCATCCGTGCGTCGCTGCGGTCCGGTCCCAGGTCGACGGGCACGTGCACCTTCCGCCGACCACTGGCGACAACATCGATGTACTGTGGAGACCTCACGCCCCACGTGTTGAGCAATTCGGCGGTACGTCCACCCGGCCTCCCGCATGCCCACTGTACGCCCTCGCTCAAAGTCCGTCAATTGCACATACGGTTCACGTCCACGCTGTCGCGGCATGCTACCAGTGTTAAAGACTGCGATGGAGCTCCGTGTGCCACGGCAAACTGGCTGACACTGACGGCGGTGGTGCACAAATGCTGCGCAGCTAGCGCCATTCGACGGCCAACACCGCGGTTCCTGGTGTGTCCGCTGTGCCGTGCGTGTGATCATTGCTTGTACAGCCCTCTCGCAGTGTCCGGAGCAAGTATGGTGGGTCTGACACACCGGTGTCAAAGTGTTCTTTTTTCCATTTCCAGGAGTGTATATTCTTCCGCGTTTGCTGTTGTCTCACTCTAGTTTCGTAGTTTATTAGACAGAGAGGATTTAAATGAGAAAGCAGCAAACACGAAAGAATACATGGCATAATGTTTACATTCTTCTACCTTTTCTTTTAATTTATTTACTGACGCATAGGTTTTGGCGCCAGCATTTACCTTTGTGCCTGCAAAGCATGCCTGTGCTACATATATTAGACGGCAGAAGTTAGTTGTGGCGGCACCTACCAACATTTTTCAGAACTTCTGCTTACTTTGCACTGTATTCTAAGCCGCACGATGTTTTTTGGATTACAAAAACCGGAAAAAAGTGCGGTTTAGATTCGAGTTAATATGGTAATTACTTAGAGCCAAATCCCATCATTCATCATCAAGATAGAAACAGATAGCAGGCTAAAAGTGGTATCCACGACTAAACTGATTCAGACGACAGAGAAACTAGCGCTTTTAGCGCGATATCTGTTTCTGTCTTGAAGATGAATGGTGGGACTTGATTCTAAGCAATTGCTTTGTGTGCCATGGCTATTTAGAAAACCTGTCACTTAGAGATGGATCTCTTCTGATGCAAAACCGGTAGTGAATTTTTAATAATAGTATTTTAACAGCCAGAATGGAAGATTTTATTCACACTGTGGAATTTTGGCTGCAGTTGCCCTTCGTTCTAAATAATATCTTATTTTACCTTCATGACCTTTCCACAAGGCACTTGTAGGATGAGGCAATATATTTGTGAGAACATAAGGTTGCGAAATTTTAACAGTAAACCACACTATAATGCACAAAATTTCTCTTGAAGAATATGCCACTGGAGCTTTACAAGCATCTCTGTAGCACTTTCTCTCTTCCTAAACAAACCTGTGACGAAAGGTGCTGCTCCTCTTCGCACCTCCTCCAGTTCCTCTATCAATGTGATCTGGTATGCGTCCCAGAATGAGAAGCAGTACTAAAGCATTGGTCCAACGATGGTATGCTAGCTTCCTTTGTGGACATATTACAGTTCCTGTGGACATCTTCCAATTTATCTCGGTGTCATTCACTGTGGTATAAGAGTTTCATCTGTGATTAGTAATAAAATGTCCCAGATCTTGCATTAGATCCCAGAAATTGGCTAGATTTAGAATGAAAACAATAAGCAATGGCGGTTGAAGGCTTCTCAGTCTTAAAAATGGCATTGTCAAAGTGAGTGGTGGAGCGGACAGAGTTAGAGAGACACTCTTGTCCTTGTTGTGGGAAACTCTCCCTAAAAGGTGAAAGAATCAGCAATGATCAATGGCTTGACAATGCAAAATGCAGTGTAGACTACCACATTAAAACACTTAATGTTTATCCACAGGACATGTTGACTGTAATTGAAAAACTGCCATGATGGGCTCCCCATTGGCAAAAGATACTGGGTTAGTCCGACATTCGCACTATAGGAAGTAAATGTCAAGGGGGAGGTAATCAGGAAAAAAACATTGAAAAACCAGCAAAAAGGGAAAAATTCTACAAGCCAGAGTGTGGAATGTCAGAAGGCTGAAAGTGATAGGAAAAACTAGAAAAGGTAAAATGAGAAAGATACAATCTAGACTTAGTAGGAGTGAGCAAAGTGAAATGGAGAGAAGAAAACGATTTCTTGTGAGATAAATGTAGGGATAAATACATATTTTCTGAGTCAGTACACTGAGTTTATGTGGCCTCCAGTTTGTAGCACTGCGGTCAGTCACTGCCACAGCTAGTTAGGGAGGTGTACAGCTGGAGGCACTCCACTCGGTGCCCAGCATGTTCTGCTTGTTCAATCTCTGCCGGCAAAGATGTTACAACTCTAGTTCGTTCTCCATACCCCTGTTTAGGGCAAAACTCGTGAAAGTTCAATCTCTGAGCTCACCCTCTCGTGCCCTCCCCCATGCTCTTCCTCCCCACTATTTTCTCCCCTCTTAAGCAAGTTACATTGGTTAGTGGGAAATAGGCCAGTGAGACAGCTAAGCCTAGAAACACGTACTTAGAGTTCCTGATTCTCTAAAAACGGAACTCTGTCCTCCAAAGCCTGTGTCTTGTCTGCACCTCCCCACTTGGCACCAAAATGCAATTCTGATTTGATGTTTTTGTTATTGTTCCACGTCAGTACAAAATACAAATGACTTCTTGTTACGCCATGTCACGTTCTTGGAAATAGTCAACACACACACACACACACACACACACACACATACACACACACACACACACACACACACACAGAGTCAGCAATCTTGTTTTCAGTATCCCATACGTCTGCCCAGTGAAGTTCAGTATTTCCACTCCATGTACTGCAAGGCAAGACACTACGTACCCTCTAATAAAATTCACAATGTTATTTCCATGCCTAGATTGTTTGCATTGTTTAACAAAATATGTAAAAAAATTGACAGTGTTCGTGTATTTTACAGGCTAAGATACACTTGATGACTAGTGTAGTTTGATGTTTGCACCACACTTGGTGGATGTTGTGGTAGAACCTCAGATTAAATATGATGGTGTTATTTCCTTGCATCCAAGTTATCTGTATTATTTTTGTAACTGTACAAAACACATGTTGGTTAAAACTATATGTTAAACAGGCAAGGCAGTAGAAGCTGAGAGTTGCAAACAAACAGGCATTATTATAGATACAAAATGGGGCATATAGTTTCAACTGCCTAGTTTCAACTACTCTTCAAGGTTACAAATCTATACACTTTCAACTACTTTTCAGCATCACCATGCAAAAGAAATATGCAGATTATCATAAACTGCAGACTTTTTTAGAGTCCTTTGCAAGGTAATGTATACCAAAACAATTATTCTAGTAAAAATGACTAGTAATTTATACATATAAATTAACACAAAAAACAACTCATTGTTTATTTTTGTTTTCTATAGTTTTCATAGATTCCAGCCTAACTTTTAAGTTATAATTTAAAGCTACATCCGGGTCATCTAATACATTCTCCAACCAGTAATCTGAAAAAAGAAACAAAGAAGATATATTCTCAAATTCTTATATGTATCTAGATTACTGCTACCCAACTTGCGGAACTAGTATTCCTGGAAGAAAGGTTATTGCGGAGATGTGAATTACCTACAGGCTGGGAGATTGTTTTCCAGAATGAATTTTCACTCTGCAGCAGAGTGTGCAAAGGCAAGGGATGAGACACCGGGAGAGGTAAAGTTGTGAGGCTGGTTCGTGAGTTGTGTCTGGTAGCTCAGTTGCTAGAGCACTTGCCTGTGAAAGGCAAAGGCTCTGGTTTCGAGTCTATATACAGCAGGCAGTTTTAATGTGCCAAGAAGTTTCATACCAGTGCACACACTGCCACAGAGTTAAAATTCATTCTGGAACTACCTTGTACATTGATGGAAAAAAGTCTCAGCATAAAAAAAAAATAGTTATTGTAGAGCAATGAAATTTTGAGGATACATCTGTCTAAGTAACATATTTAAGTGATTAAGACTGCATGATCACAGGTTAATGTAAGCGCGAGATAAGCCATTGCAAATGGGATATGCTGGTACATTCATAATTGGCGTAGCCAACAGAGTGTTGAATACAAGCATGCAAACCTGCATGAATTTTCTTGTACAGGTACCATGTGTCAGTTTGTGTGATGGAGTTCCATGCCTTGGTCGGTAGATACATTGATGGTGGATGCTGCTTGTGGATGACGCTGGAGTTGTCATCTGATGATGTCGCATATGTGCTCGATTGGAGATAGGTCTGCTGATCGAGCACAGCAAGGCAACATGTTGGCACTCTGTAGAGCATGCTGGGTTACAACAGTGGTATGTTGGCGAGCGTTGTCCTTTTGAAAACACGCTGTGGAATGCTGTTCATGAATGGCAGCACAGTAGGTCGAATCACCAGAATCACGTACTGGTTTGTATTCAGGGTGCACAGGAGAACCAGGAGAGGGCTCCAGCTGTCCTATTAAATCGCACTCCAGAC
Organism: Schistocerca americana; assembly: GCF_021461395.2. Lineage (NCBI taxonomy): Eukaryota > Metazoa > Arthropoda > Insecta > Orthoptera > Acrididae > Schistocerca > Schistocerca americana. The sequence continues at coordinate 144,638,325 of NC_060129.1, read as the reverse complement.
AACAACTCCAGGACTAGGTCTGTTGCGTCTAGCATGCAGACATGTTGGTTGCAGGCCGTCAATCAGTATCCCTGTAACCAACATACAGCCATCACTGGGACTGAGGCAGAACCAGTTTTCATCAGAAAACACAAGAGATGTCCACTTCGCCCTCCAACGAGCTCTCGCTTGACACCAGTGAAGTCGCAGATGGCAGTGGTTTGGGGTCAGTGGAATGCAAGGTACAGGGTATCTGTTTCGGAGCTTAGCTAACCTAAGGACATCACACACATCCATGCCCGAGGCAGGATTCGAACCTGCGACCACAGCACTCGCACAGTTCCGGACTGTAGCGCCTAGAACTGCTCAGCCACTCTGGCTGGCAAATCATTATCAAAACTAAACGTATAATTACGTGTGTTTCATCAGTACAGAAACCATTTTGTATCATGCTCATTATGATGGGAGCAGCTTTCACACCCTGTCACAGTTCTCGTGAAAATGTGTCCTTCATTTCGAAATTTCAGAAGGAAACTTTGAGTGACCATTCATCTCTGAGATTTATGGTGTTTGATGGAGTAAATACTAGAACAAACAGGCACAAAATTTTGAAGAACCCAAGCGTTGAATCATTTCCAACATTGCACTAAATCTAATTGCAGCTTTTCTTGGAATCTCATTTACAGTGGCAAGAGTATCATATGCAATGAACTCTCCAATTCTGTTGTTACTGCCTACCATGGAGGCAATTCGAGGGCAATCACTGTGAACCTCTGTAAGTAGGCTGTTTAGGTTTTTTTATTGGTAACGCCACCTCTGTATGAAAATCACTGGCTGTGCTGTGTGCAGTCTGTGGCTGCTTTGCATTGTTGTAATACTCGCCATTGTAGTGTTAGGCAGCTGGCTACGAACAGCGCGTAGCGTTGCGCAGTTGGAGGTGAGCCGCCAGCAGTGGTGGATGTGGAGAGAGAGATGGCGGAGTTTTGAAATTTGTCATGAACTGCTATATTTATATATGATGATATCAAGGTAAATACATTGTTTGTTCTCTATTAATATCTTTCATTTGCTAACTATCCCTATCAGTAGTTAGTGCCTTCCATAGTTTGAATCTTTTATTTAGCTGGCAGTAGTGGCGCTCGCTGTATTGCAGTAGCTTGAGCAGCGAAGATTTTTGTGAGGTAAGTGATTTGTGAAAGGTATAGTTTAATGTTAGTCAGGGCCATTCTTTTGTAGGGAATTTTGAAAGTCAGATTGCGTTTCGCTAACAAAATATTGTGTGTCAGTTTAAGCACAGTCATGTATAATTGTTCAAAGGGTACGTTTCATATGGCGACCCTGCCAGGATACCTCACTGGAATCTTCTGATTTTTTCTTGTAGTTTGTGTAATTAGTGTAGATTTTGTTTATTGCTAGCGCGTAATTGTAGAGAAAATCTCCTTTGTAGTTGCAGACTTTCATTGTTGTACAGTAAAACAGTTGTGGCATGCATGTAGATTTGCACCAAGTATTTCGCAGCTGCAATTAACTAGATATTATTTTCAGTGCTATGTTAATGTGTTCTCTTATTTTTGATCTTCAAATTGTGTTTTTCTGTGTTATCGTGTGAAATACTGTGACAATAATGGCGTGTGAAAAACGTAATACTAGGCTCCAAAGTAAACTGAGAAATGACAGTGAAAATGAAAGCAGTATGTTAGCGCCACCGAGTAATGAATTAACTGATGTTCAAAGTAGTAATTTGATAATTGTGCATAGGGAAATGGAGCGGGCGGCAAACAATGGCGTGGACAGTGAAACAATTAGTGAAGAGGGAAGCATTATCGATCGATCGATCGGCAATAGCTCGCCTCAGGAAGCCGAAATGACACGACACGATTTCGCAAATACTGTAGATTCAGGTTTTGGGTCATCACCGTTTTCTCAAATAAGTCAAGACACATTTTCTGCTTGTCAAAATGTGAATGTTGCCGGTGCAAATGCACTGCCGAAAAGCGTAGAGAAACAGATTCCAGACACTAATACATTATTATTGCAATTAATGCAACAAATGGAACAAAATCAGAGACAAATGGGACAAAATCTTAAAAAGTTAGACACAGTGGAACAAAATCTTAAAAAGTTAGACACAATGGAACAACATCAGAGACAAACACAGCAACAGTTAGACACAATGGAACAAAATCAGAGACAAACACAACAACAGCTTCAAAAGTTAGACTCATTGGAACAAACTCTTGAACAAACGCGTGAAGATTTAACTACTGAGCTACATAACATTGAATCGAAATGTCAAAAAGTCTGTAATGACGTAAAAACTCAAATTTGTGAGCATTTTCAACCTATTTTTTCGCGGCATGAAAATGCATTACAGAATCACGAAGCAGCCATAAAAGAACTGCAAGCCATTGTTCATGAAAATCATGAGACCTTGTGGGCTAAAATTGACTCAGTTGCATCTACCGATTCGGTTACGCAACTTGCAATAACTCAGGAAAACTTAAAGGACACAGTAGATTCGATTTCAACACAAATGGACACTCTGAAACTTGGTTCAGAAAAACACACTGAGGAAATGTGTTCACTATTGGAGAAAGTAGCCGAACTTTCGGATCAGGTCACTAACTTATCTACAAAGGTAGATGATGATCTGAATGACACAAGACCTGTAGCCTTCACTGACACAGAAGAGTGTGAACAAATTAGAAAATTCAAACAGAATCAAAATCAAATCAATACACAGTACAAAAGAGAAATCCGGGAAGTACAAGACAGCTGACACAGGTAATACAAGAATTACGTATTTCAGAGGACACTCGCGCTCCAACACGGGAAGAGGGACTTAGAAACACGGAAAAGCCGCAAAATAATAACACAGGGCATTTCGGAAGTTATGAAAGAAATTGGCAATGTGCACCGAATTTTGAGATGGAACGGCCGACACGACCTAACAATGACCGATATGCGACTCGGCGACATGATGATTTTGACTATAAGCTGTTCATTACTACACGTAAATTCAAAACATTTAAGAATTCTGGCAACGACATTCATCCACAAGCATGGCTCCATCAATTCTCGCATTGTTTTCCTCCCAACTGGTCGTTAGAACACCGATTAGAATTTATGTGTGGCTACTTGGAGAATGAACCAGCTGTAAGAATGCGATCGGTAATTCACGATTGCCACAGTGAAGGAGAGTTTTACCATGCCTTCCTCTCAGCATATTGGTCTCAAGCCACACAAGACCGAGTAAAACATAGCATCATAATGATGAAACGTTTCGAACAATCTGAATTTTCCAGTCTTGTCAAATTGTCAAATATTTTGAAGACATGTTGCATAAGAATCAGTATCTTTCAAACCCATACAGCCCCTCAGAACTCATCCGCATTTGCTTAATCAAACTGCCTGAACATTTACGACATATTATTTTGGCAGGACGTTGCAAAGACGACATTGAAGCATTTCAGGGACTCTTACAAGAATTAGAAATTGACACTGACAATCGCGGAACGCGAAACCAGGAACACAACAATTACAGGTCACATCCGTCGCAATTCCGTGACGAAAGAAATAATAACTGGACACGACAAGGCTATTCTTACAACGCAAATCATGAACAAAACAGACACCACCCATATGACAACCACTGGCAGAGTAATAGTTACAGAGAAAGATCGCATTTCCGTAGTAATGAATATGACAGAAATAACCATAGAAACAGACAATATGGGAACGAAAATAATTATTATCAAGGGAGACAGAATAACTTCAGACGCAATGGTCCACCACGCAGTTACGATTCCGGGAGAAATTCTCCACCACATGACCGACAAACAAGAAAATATGTAAACTACCGACACAACGACAGACCTGAATTCCATCAGAACTGGCGAGCTTCAAACAGGGCAGGGCCTTCTCGACAAGGTGAATTTGCAAAAGTTAGGTCTCCTAATCCTAATAACGACGCGCGCCAACAAAGAGACAGACAATGACTCGCACCGCAGGCAGCCGCGTGCGCCGGCTGGCTCAGAGAAAAATGACATAGACGCTAACCTTAAGAAAAATTCCATTATTGTTTAACGACGTATACCGCATGATAATTGCGTTCAAGCTGAAACTCTGAATACTTTGAAGAGTAAAAGATTGTACCACATTTCAAATGTAAAACCGTTTATTGAAAGATAATCTGCTTTTTAACTTTGTCTTTGCCATAAAACTTTTCACTTCACATTTCTAGTATGCTTTGTCAGACTTAAGAAACTGTTAACATGCAACCATGTTTGAAGTTAAATATCCAGTCTAGAACCTAGGGAACATTTTTAAACAGAAATGACGAATGCATTGTTATAGTGAACAGACGACACAGTGTTGTATTTGTACATTCTTGCTTGTTTGTTGCACGATTACGTAACGACTATAAGGCTCACATACTTAGAACATTTACCAGTACTGCTAATGAGATTTTAATGCAACATTTTGGTTTATTTGAAAATACATTCTGAATTTAAAGTGCTTTCTGAGAGATACCAGAGGACACAGAGGTTAGTTTATGTGACAGCTACACGATTTTTATCACGACGCTACTAATGAGTGACAATTTACAATGTAGCTTTTGCGGTGTATCTGTTTTACATCTGCACAGTTTTCTGAATTCTTCTAGGAAGAAAAACATGTTTTAGTAGTAACTTTTGTGGTATAGCTACAATGAGACTGCCTTTTCCGTAGCACAACAATACGTTACAGCACAGTACTTTCCTCATCACGGCAATAAGCGTAATAACTAAGACATTTATACGCAAAGCATTTCACTTTTGGGTATTATGAGGTAAGTACATTGACTTCTGCAGAAATTAGCTTTCGGAGGACGATAACTACGACACTTCCACACAGATTATGTTGCAACAAGACGCACATTTAGCGCTACAGTACACGTATTTGAGTGATTAATTTTGTACTTAAAACATTTATTTTTAAAGATTTTTGAATTACAAAGAAAGTTTTCCGTGATACATTTCATTCCATTGCTGTAATCTGTAACACCTGGGAGTATAATTACATTTATCCTCAGGGGGGTACACGCTTACTTTGTGTACCATGTGTGTGGCAACCACAAGGAACCCTAGCTAATATGGTATTTGCTTATACAACTTTACACATCGGTACCATATTTCTCTAACACACAAATTACACAGCTATCTGATCATGTAACTGAGAGATAAACTTTTTTATTACATCAGTGACATATGTTTACGCAATTACAGAGTTGGATTACTTCACACTTACGAAATTGTATTTTGTCAGTACTTGTGAAGTGTTCATATTTTTTTTGGAACCATTGTGATACTATGAGAGCTTTGAATGATGTATTTGGTATGGATTCATGATTTTTAAAGTATGTTTGAGGCAGATGACACTTTTGAAATGAGCAGAGAATTTTTTTAATTATTGGAGGAAGCTACGACGATTTTGAGATTTGACTGAGATGTTATGATGTTATTTTTACGACGACGATGTGTATTATGCTGCTGAGGTATGTTTATGATTAATAGGCTGATGCTATATGAGTTATTTGATTATGATACTTATCTGTTATGATGCAATATTGAAGAAGTGTCGACGAATAAGGTAAGGAGTAATGAATAGTGGTTAGGGACGCTGACTTGTGAAAAAGGATGTTGGAAACCGAGAATCGTACTTTAAGAGTTATGAAATGTGTGTGTGTAAATGTGTGACTGTATCACAACGCCGGCGAAAATTTTTTTGGACACTTATATTTATAGGATTTTTTTTCTACAGATTTGCAACGCTAATTCTTGACCTGTGAAATATTTTTATGTGAGACTGTTACTGTAGCGGAAACTGCTGCCGTAAATATTTCCGTAAGAAAGTTAAGTGACCACCTGCACGTAATGCGTCGCGGGCACCCACCTGGGCGACAGCCGCCCGAAAAAAAAAAAGCCATTAGCCTTTCAGTGGCACAGGTAGAAAAAAAAAGGGGACGCCATTAACCTCACTTCTGACATTCCTTTGTAGAAAGCATCGCAAAAACGACACGGTCGAACTTGAAAACATATGATTACACTAGCTCTTAATTTACGATATTTACTGAAATGCCTAATGAAATGACGAGAAATATTTTTACATCTGCACACCTGATTATGACAAGCTTCTTTCTACGAGAGTTGAGAGAGTTTCTACTAACTTATGAAATGTCACATGACTATTGAATGATATTTTTATGCTTTGCTTTTCATAGTTGCTTATTTCATTTGATATCTGGTTTCCAGCTGTGTTGCAGCATTGCTTTTATAAAATGAAATGCATTTGCTAATGTGAACACTTTCTGTCAACAGATATATTAAATAATTATTTTATGATCCACATTCTTTAAAAAAGGAGCACTTGGAAAGGAAAGAACAATAAGAAGGAACTAGTAACAGTAACACACAATTTTCTTTTCAAGTACATGGTAATATTTCTTTTTACAATCAGTTGTTGTGGTGCACCACTTTAATTACATAGATATTAAGATGTGAATATACATTTCCCTTATCTGCATTGTTGTTTTTACTGTAATATTTTTTCTGCTTGAGCTATGTCATGTTTAGGTATAAGTTACTGCTGTTTGCCAGGCATAGTGTTACTGAATTTGACTTTGTGTTACTCTGCTAAGCCAATTTTACTACTCATTTATTTTTATTGTTGCTGCGCATTGGCTCATATTAGTTGTAATGTTGAATTGCTTGGTAATTTAGATTTAGTGTAGCTTGCTTTGCGATTTTCCATTTTTTTTCATTGCTGTTTATATTAATTGTTTTATGTGATGCTGCATTGCCTCGTCCCTTAGTTTAGCATCTGAGCTCAGTAGATTTAAGTTAGCTTAAGAGGAGTAGACTATATAAGAAACTAACTATTATAAATTTATAAGAAATGCATTGAGAAGCTATCAGAAAATGGTCTGGCAAAATAAAAAGGATACTGTACAGTGGAGAAAAACTATTATTGACAGAGGATGTGAACAGAATACAGAAAGCAGGGAGAAAAACTATTTTTGACAGAGGATGTGAACAAATTACAGAAGGCAGGCTTAGATAGGACTTTTGGGAATAATGATGAATGAAGGGAGATCTCCAAGAAGCAAAGAAAGTTTTGTTTGCAAAATACTGCAATGAAACAAACCCTGTCCTTTCCTTTTGTGTTATCCCACTATGTGTTTGGGTACCCTTGTGTATATATGTTCTTCCTGTCTTTATATGTTTACCTCAAAAGACTTATGTTGTAGAATTTTTCTCATACTTAGCTACATGAACTATGATGAGGAATACTGTTATCCTCAAATATAATTTGCATCAATAATATGTTATTTACTTTGTAAAGATGTTTAGACATTATTTATTCTGTTTTGTTTTAATGCTCATGTGTGAAGTTGTTGTTTCCAAAGCTATTCTGATCTTTATGTAGGTACTTATAATTCCTGTAACACTGATGTATATGTTATTTCGATTCTTTTGTAAAGCCTGTATTACTACAAATGTTATCTGTATTGTTATGTTTTAATGATGTATTTTGTACCTTTGTTATTGTAATTATGAAAATTTTTCTTCAAATCTGTATTGGCCACTGCCCAATCCAATTTGTAAAAAAATTTTTTGTGGGGAGCATGGGGGCTATGTAAGTAGGCTGTTTAGGTTTTTTTATTGGTAACGCCACCTCTGTATGAAAATCACTGGCTGTGCTGTGTGCAGTCTGTGGCTGCTTTGCATTGTTGTAATACTCGCCATTGTAGTGTTAGGCAGCTGGCTGCGAACAGCGCGTAGCGTTGCGCAGTTCGAGGTGAGCCGCCAGCAGTGGTGGATGTGGAGAGAGAGATGGCGGAGTTTTGAAATTTGTCATGAACTGCTATATTTATATATGATGATATCAAGGTAAATACATTGTTTGTTCTCTATTAATATCTTTCATTTGCTAACTATCCCTATCAGTAGTTAGTGCCTTCCATAGTTTGAATCTTTTATTTAGCTGGCAGTAGTGGCGCTCGCTGTATTGCAGTAGCTTGAGCAGCGAAGATTTTTGTGAGGTAAGTGATTTGTGAAAGGTATAGTTTAATGTTAGTCAGGGCCATTCTTTTGTAGGGAATTTTGAAAGTCAGATTGCGTTGCGCTAACAAAATATTGTGTGTCAGTTTAAGCACAGTCATGTATAATTGTTCAAAGGGTACGTTTCACCTCATGTCGGATGACAGACCTGCCGTAAGGCAGTATAACGCACTTGTCAAAAACACTCCACACATCGACATTTACTGTTTCTGACTGCTGTTAAGTACGCAACATTTAGACCACTTTCAACAGAGCTCTCTGTACCTCGGCAAGCAGTGTGCTAGTATCGCAACTGCAGTCACTGGTTCAATTCTTACTGACAAGAGTTGTTTCTTCTTTCTTTCTATTTGACTTGTATATCACCAAATTAAAAAATTAGTGAATAAAATCACGATTTTTAATGAAATTAAAGATTTTTATTTTTACTCTGGGTGTAACTAAATTCCTGCCACAGTATTTAAAGACAGATTGCATACAACAAAACAAGAAAAATTGTTGAGTAAATGTGTGCTCTAAATACATATGTTAAGAATTATGAGCACTAATCACATGGAAATGTGCGTATTCAACATAAATTAAGATAGGGCACAAAACCACAAAACGTCAAATAGACACAAAGCGTCTTTTTTATTTTTAGAGACTGTTATTGATACACTGGGTGTAACTAAATTCCCTTCTCAGTGTTTAAAGACAGATTGCTTACACCAAAATAAGAAAAACTGTTGAGTAAATATGGGCTCTAAATACATACATTAAGAATTATGAGCACTAATTCAGTACAAAAGGTGTGTTTCACAGGAACCATGACGAGGAAGAGTTGACAGTTCTTAAGCTAAGTATTTTGGAGCCATCATTTACCAGACATGTTTTTCTTGCATTCGTCAACACTACCTCCTTCTCCTTCCAAAATATGGACGTCAAAGTGCTTGCAACAGAAGAGATATATTTCATAGTATCGTAGATAAACAACTGCTCATACCTAGCAAGATATTCATTTTAGAGCCCATGTCATCTGTGCTTTTTCTAGTTTTGATGTAATGAATGGGTATTAAATTTTTCATTTCACACCAAGACATTTTGCAGTTTTCCACCAAATGTTACTTTATTTTCCATACTCATCTTACAATTCACTTTTTCATGTTTAATTTTAATAATAAACAAAAAATCTAAGATGGCCTGTTCCTGAGGTCTCCTTATCGGATGAATTTCAGCAAATGATTTTCCTTCTTAAGCAATTGATTTCCTGGCAGCAAGCTGCTGAAACGAAAGTTCAGTATCGGTGATGTTGTAAAGTTGTGTCGTCATGGAATAGAAGTTAATGATGTCGCAATGTTCCAGCACATGCTGTAAAGTCTCTGGATGAAGACAACGCAGTTGTTTTTCTTATACTGTTGCATTTCAGTCATAACAAAGAGTTGCTCACACTGGAAACCATTGTGAAGTGCATGGCAGAGGGTACTTCACATTTTAACTCATACTTGGCTTTCTTCCCCTTCCATTAACATATTGAGTGTGGGAAAATGACTGCTTAAACGCTTCTGTATGTGTTGTAATTACTCTGATCTTGTCTTCATGATGTTTACAGGACTGATACACATGAGTATGTAGTGTATTATAGATGGGTTGCACAAGTATTTTGTAAGCAATATCTTTTGTAGAATGACTGCATTTCCTTAGTGCTCATCCAATGAACTGATGTCTATCACTTTATTTGCCTGTGGCTGAGCATTTGTGATCACTACCACAAATTCTTACACGTTAGTGTTTTTGTGAGTTGACTGATTCCAGCTGTACTGTATTCACGGTATAGTACTTTTCTACATATTGTGCAGTGCACTAACATGCATTTTGAAACATTTAAACAGTTATGTCCCTTTAAAGCATGTAGTATAAAATGCATATAAAAAATTAGGTACCTCATCGTCAAAGCCGTGTGTGATCTCGTGGCCGATGGTGGAGCCGATGCCGCCATAGTTCATGTACTTGGGACGGTCGGCGCTGAAGAACACACCCTGTAGGATACCTGCTGGGATCCCTGCGGAAGTCACACATACTTCCATCACTGCACGTATTGCTGCTCTGGTCAAAATTTTCTCCATCAGTAACAGATAGTTACTAACTAACATTCATTTCTCTTACTCCAATAAGAAGCCTCAAATATACGAAAAGATCACTGAATACATGATCATGTGGCACCATTGGAAATCATAATGTGAATAAAGTTTGCAGAAACACGTCCGAAGCAGTGTATGTCGACTTACAGATGCTTCGAGTTGGTTGGTGGAATGCATTACTGTGACTCTGGAGAGTGACTGAAACATATGGAACGTTGCTGACAGTAGCTGACATCATCATCATCTTCATCATAACTATCAACAATAACAACATCAATCATTTGATTCCCACTGCTGGATATGCCCATTTCCCCAGAACTATCCACGTATACATGCATCCTTATCGCTCCAGCACAATTCTGAGGTGTCATCCCATCATCTCTCACTGAGTCATTGCCTCTGCCTTCCCCACCTCCGACAGTCGTGTAGAGAACTTCTGCACGCCATCTGCCCTCATGGTCCTGACTAGATGCCTCACTCACCACCATCTCATTCTCATCACCACAGTCACCACATCATGTCTCTCTCCCCCTCTCTGTATCCCCCTGATACATCTGCTTGTCTCCCCGTCTTTGCCAGTAGCTGACAACAAGCATCTCCCTATCGCTTGCTGGGTAACAATTAGTTTTTGAATAGTTTTCACCTTTAAACTGCCGTAAGTCACAGCTGGTGACATGCACTAATTACGGAAATTCCATTTGAGAGAAATAACAAGCATCATTTGACATTGCATGGACTTCCATATGGATGACGTACTAATAAGCATCCCTGACATAGAGAAACAACTGAAGGTGCTGAAAACAAATATGTCGTCAGGTCCGGACAGAATCCCAATTCAGTTTTACAAAGAGTACTCTACTTCATTGTCCCCTTACTTAGTTTACAATTATCGCGAATCTCTCGACTGGTGCAAAGTGCCGAGCGACTGGAAAAAGCGCAGGTGACTCCTGTACATACAAGCGCAAAAGGACAGACCCACAAAATTACAGGCCAGTATCCTTAACATCGGTTTGCTGCAGAATTCTAGAGCATATTCCGAGTTCGAATATAATGAATTTCCTAGAGAGCAAAAAGCTCATGTAGTGTTCTTGAACCCATAGCCCATCAGCATCTATACTTCAATTAGACGACTGGTTTAAATATATACTGAGCGTGAATGCTGGTAGTGATAGAAGTGATAGATATCCATGTGAAGCACAGATACTTAAGGGCTACTGCTGAAGAAGACAATACGATTACAAAGGAAGCAACCATGAAATTTTTACTGACTTATTATTTGTTTTTGCCTTTACGCAATAATGACACAACTGTGGAGAGTTTTCATGGATGAAAACTTGTCAATGATTTCCATGTGGAGATTCTCATGAAGATATTGCTGAAAATGAAGGTGTGTCACATGCATCTGAAATGCGTTAAATAGGTGCTTTGTCTTAATGTGGTTGATCCTACATGTTTCCTTTCAAACTGTGTTCACAAGGCACAGTTTCCTCATAAGTACCCCCACAAATAAGGGTGCAACAGATGTCTTATCCCCACAGTAACTGTCTTCTAGTATTAACAAGACGATATTAAAAATGATGTTCTTCAGTTTTCTTCACACTTAAAGGATTTGAAGGTCAGTGTCTGGACATCAACTTATAAACTTCCTAAAGCAGTAAAATGAAATTAAAAAATAAAGTTGTCTTTGAAGATGAAAATATTTCTGAGTCCTGTTAAGTGCATAACATTTCTAGCTTATTGAAAGAGTCTCTGGCACTGCATATTTGGTGTCAGTGTCTTGTAACTGTGAAGCTGCTACAGTTCTCCTCAGTAGCAAGTTTATCAAAAAAATTTCATATTTATTAACTCATGTTAATGTGTATTAATAAATAATGAACGATAACTTTTTATGAGAAATAATTAAAAATATTTTTACTTTTAATTAATAATCCTATGAAAATACAAGTAATCAAAAGAAATGAAAATACGGCACAACAATGTGCAACATCAAATAGAAAATAAAATAGTTTTTCTGAAGATTCACAGGTGTAACCGATGAGCATAATTTTTACATTAACATAGAGACTCCTGTATGTGTACAAAATTTTCAATAAAAACATGAATTATAAATAAAAACAAATTGTTTTTATTAATAAATTGTGATACCATGTTTGTTAACTGATATTTGCATTCAATATTAAACATAGATTTCAAATGTAAAAGAAAAACTGTTACAGACGTTATTTGAACAAATGACTTCACTTTTACAACACTTGTATGCTATGCACTTAGATACCACAGATTGCCTTGTTGTTGTTGTTGTTGTGGTCTTCAGTCCTGAGACTGGTTTGATGCAGCTCTCCATGCTACCCTATCTTGTGCAAGCATCTTCATCTCCCAGTACTTACTGCAACCTACATCCTTCTGAGTATGCTTGTGTATTTATCTCTTGGTCTCCATCTACGATTTTTACCCTCCACGCTGCCCTCCAATGCTAAATTTGTGATCCCTTGATGCCTCAGAACATGTCCTACCAACTGATCCCTTCTTCTTGTCAAGTTGTGCCACAAACTCCTCTTCTCCCCAATTCTATTCAATACCTCCTCATTACTTATGTGATATACCCATCTAATCTTCAGCATTCTTCTGTAGCACCACATTTCGAAAGTGTCTATTCTCTTCTTGTCCAAACTATTTATCGTCCAGATTGCCTTAATATGTCTGAAATGTTGTGAACATATCAGAGCTCTCAAACCTTCTGATCTCGAGAGGTGATTGTTTCAAATGCTTTTGAGAATTGTGTCCTACTACTTTAGGAGACTTATGTCTGGGCACTGACTTTCCAATCCTATGTGTGTGGAAAAAATCAAAGAGGGTCACCATGTAAGTTCCCTTTTAAGTCATTTAAGTCATATTTCTCACTTACCGCTCACTTCTTGGCTGGAAAGATCTAAGAGATTGACATGACTGGGGGGGGGGGGGGGGCAACTTCTTCAGTAGATGACGAAATATGTAAACAAAAAATCATACCCATTACCGTGCCATGCAGAACCATGCAATAATTACAGCAATGAATCTTAGAAATGAGAGCTGTCCATCACTCACAATAGCTACCATTTGGATCGCCTGAAACTTGCACGTCATAGGTTCGATCAGCAGTTACGGCGCAGCATACTCACCTATAGAGTTCTCGAAGGGGTTGTAGTAGGCATTGACCAAGGCCGCATAGCCGTGGTTGATCCACTCGGTCTTGTTGACAGGCTGCCGCAATTGGCTGAAGGAGTAGTTGGTCTGGAACTTGGTCACGTTGAGCATGCTCTCCAAGTACAGGGATGGGCTGACATCTAGCTACAAGGTTACAGTCTCAAGTAATACACGTGGTGAGTTATTAGCAGAAATGTAGCTTACAAGGAAACAGGTGTATGATGCACGAGGGAAGACCATGGGACTGCCAATTGTTGGCAGTATAGGGTGGAAGAAATCTGTTTGGTCACAGCTCAGTCTGTCAAGGTTGGGTATTGGTATACAGTAGTTTCCTGACACAGTTCGAGACTACATCAAAGTAACTGATCCAAAGGTTTCCTGTAGGGTATATGGAACATGCGATGGTCGGACACTCACTCCCTAGCAACTCTATAGAAATCCCAGCATATATGTGATGGAAAGATGGTTTGGTCACAGTTTAAACTGGTAAACCCACCAGTGGGACAGTTTAGGTTTCTGGTAACAAAGGGATCAAGACTTCATATGCCCAGACAGAAGTTTAGAATTGTGTTTCCCAAACTTAAAAGTCTCTGAACTGAGCAGTTTGAACTACACTTTCCCCACAGATCGGTGCACCATATCCGTATGAGAATATACGACATTAACATTGAGGATCGAGGGTTGTGAGACAGTAATACTCGCCGACTGAACTGTCTGGTGTGTCCAGCTTGTGTCAATCACATCAGTCCTACAGTCTTTCTGCACGGCATGCACAACACTCACCTGGAGTAAGTCAGTTAGTCTATCTATCCGTTGGCATGAGTTAGCCTCTTGTTAGCACAGTAGAAAATGTCAAACGAAGTTACAAGGAGTTTCAAACGAGAAGTTTGTTAACGTGTGGCGTCCAGAGTGGTATTTTCGAAACTGGACTAGAGCAGCACATCCTTAGACCTCAAGCAGTGGCATTTTGAACGAAAAACTGGAAAAGTTGCACAGTTTGTGGTCAGTGGCACAGAGTGAGTTGTATTTATGTTTATCTCATGAGCCATGTAGGGGAACTCCAGAAAATGGAACAGCAAGCAGTGGTCTGGAAACCACACTGGCGGATTGTGTATGACACAGCTGACATTCCAGACTGATACTGAGGTGTGCAGATGGCCAACCACGATACGACGGTCGTACTCTGGGGCTCTCGAGCACCAGAATTGTCCAGCCTTGTTGTCACTGTCCTGTGACTGCAGACATTCCATTTTGCATCTAGACCAATAGTAAGATGCAAAGGGTAAGAAAAATATATGTGACAGGTAATGTCAACTCATTAAAATGCACTACTGGAGGTCCACGTTCACTAAACTGCTACTACTGTCATTGTTTTTGTTACATTTCAAATAAGTTTTGGTCGGTATGTGTCGTCCTCAGAGGACACTGCTTATTTATGAACCTGATTTCTTCCACATTCGGTTGTTATCATGTCCAAAAAAGCATATTACCGATTTACATACCGTGATGGCATTGAACAAATGGTACCTGTTATGCTCCGTTGTAATTACTGTACATTTGTATTATTTTTGGCTAAGTGACACTACGCTGAGTACTCCCAAATATGAAACTTGATGTTGGTTGGTTGGTAGACCATTATTCAAGCCAAATAATGCGGTATATGGAAACTGTGAAGGCGTGCAGCATGGGATGTACTCAACTAGCCAACACCCGCTTTGTTGTGATCATGTATTAGGTTTGTAGTCGAACACGAGGTGTAACTGAAAAATTCCTTTCTCATTTCCCATTGGCTGTCTGGGACACCCCGTTGCAAGGAAGCATTGCTTCTCCTGCACTTTCATTAGCTAGCCTTTGGGAATGGAAATGGAGAATGGACTGACTCAAAGAGAGAATGAAGGTGTACAGGGAAGATGTGCATATTGTGAGAGCATGCCGTAAATAGTATGGATGTTATCACCTTTTACTGTCTGTGATTTTTTCTCAAAGTGACTGTGGTGTGAGTACAAGTGGCACACGCTTCACAAGGACAGTTCTTGTGATAAATAAGAAGTACCATGCCATCCTCAAAGAAAATTCAAATATTCGCTGCAAACACCCAAGCGATGGAAAGATCACTTGCACTATCAGCCTGAAATGTACATGTTCACCTGCAATATCTGCTTGTAATATTTGTTTATTACAACCAGCCCACATCACCTTGTTTTCACCTGAGATGATGAATGGAAATCTAGTATGTTGCAATAATGAAACTCCATTTTGGGTACAGGATATCTGACAATTCTGATCTACAGTTGAGAGGTTTGTAAGATTGGAGAAATGATCAAAAAGTAACAGATTGTTCAGTTTATACATAGTATTTTTCAATTTTTTTTTGTCTTGATAGTACACATGCTTCTGATGTATGTTTTCATTTTCAGCTGTTTTGAATGTTTGGTTTACTGATGCCAGTCGAAAAGGTTATATATGTTTTCGAGTGCTCGGTGAGTTTTTACTTGGTAATCAGAGAGGTTGCTGATGTAAGTATAATACACTCTCTGACTTTTTGCCGCCTCAGTTCGGGGTAAAACCTCAAGCTTTCGACGATTACCTCCATTGTCTTCGTCAGGAGCAACTGACTGATTATATCGGCATATTCTTTGGCTCATGGAAAGCAATTTTTTCGGACATTTTGGGCAGAAATGCGTAGGACCAAAGTTTGTTCCAAAATTGTCGAATTTCGATCGAAACTGACATCTGGTAGACATTGCTCGAGAGCTGCTGAATATTTCGACAACGTACCAGAACGTCTAAAGAAAGTTGTAACATGTTACGAAACATTGGTGTACGGGTCCACACCAATGCCCAGTTCTTCCAATGGAAAATGGCTAAACAGCCAAGAACGAAATAGAACATCATGAGATCCTCCCTTATACGGCCAATAAGGAATACTACCAAGAAGTTACGCATCGTTTGCGGGTAGCAATCCGAAGAAACCAAGCAGAATTGTGGCCACTCGTGAAAATTGCATCACGATATAATGCTCCCACTCACACTTCAATGCTGATTCGTGAGTTTTTTGGCAAAAAACAAAACCATTATGTTGCCTCAGCCATTGAACTCTTTGGACATGACCCCATGCGGCTTCCTCCTATTCCCAAGGCTGAAGGGAACTATGATAGGACATCATTGTGCCACCACTGATGAAATAAGAACAGAATCGCTGAACACCATAAAGAAAAGTTTTTCCAAGATTGTAAAATATGCTGCCACAAGTGTATTATATCTGAGGGGGATTACTTTAAAGGGGACAAAGGTGAATTTGATGTTGACGAATAAATAAAGATTCTTAAAGAAAATAAAAATGCCCATTACTTTTGATAAGACCTCGTACAAATCAAACCGCTACGACTACAAACCCAAGTATCACAGAGTACCCCAAACGGGTAGGTGTTAAGCCTTGCTTCAGATATCTTAACCACGGACAAAAAATTCGCCACATCCATATGCCTAGTAGAGTGCAACACAATGACGTCTGTTCCTTGAAAGTGCGTTACAAGACTGTGGCCACCATTCTCATGTGGTTTACCCATCAACCCATCATAAGCTGCACATGAAATGTCGCAAAAACACCATGTGGTACAGTTCCTAACGGAGTAACAGAGATTCAGAAAAGAAACAATCATTCAAGTGTTACACAGAGTATTATTTCTCAGGCCTGTTCTTCAGGGCTTCACCAAAGTTTCCCAAGAGGCTGTGTCATTTAAGGCTGTCATCAGAGCAGGTTTAATGTGGAGTATCGCATGCATACACTGATGTTAAACTTAAGCCGAGTGATCTGAACCACATGTGCCCAATACAACCAGATAAAGTTTTGTTTACTACTAATGAGATCCTTCCAAATGACACAGTCACTTGAAATAAACGGTGTTTTTCCTTCTTACATCAGATGCTCCCAACAGTGGCTCAAGCAATACAGTTACTTAGAGAAACTGTCCTTTACATTCAGGTTCTTTTTTCTACCTTCCCAGTAGTTTTTTACTCTCTCTCTGCTACTGTTTTTATTCTTCTCTTTTCTGGAAACTCACTCTTTTTGTTTCGCTTCTGAATTTCTGTCAGTTTTGAATTTCCTCTTGACCTATGTTCATCTGTCTTAAGATTTTTTGGGTACATTTAATACAATTAGTTTTGTTCTCCTTGTTGTTGAAATATTGGAAATTCTGGTAATAACATGATTATTAGAAAGATGCACCAAATAGCTACTTATAAATACTAATCCTTATTCACGACAGACTGCCTCGGTATTTACTGTCTGTGTCAAGTAAGTCTATATTGATGTGACATCTGTATTACGCCGTTAGCAAACTGCCTTATAACTGACACTGTTTTGATACGATGGTAAACGACGAAAATATATTGAAAATAAAACTTCAGTTATGGTGTGAAAGTAGATTGACAGTTCCACTCTTACAACGCTATATGCTTACATAAAAAAATAAAACAAAATAAAAATAAACAAATAAATGCTGTAAATTCTTTTAGTTAATCAGCGGTTCTGGATCCTTTTCACATGTTCAAATTAATCGGTCCACCTTCTCCGGATTGTGTCTGAGAGTTTGGGGAACTTTTTCGAGTTCTTTGTTGCTCCTCCATTTCCTTAAGGGTGGCAATGCACTTATGGCTTTATAATTATTTTATTATATACAATTTTGGCTTTAATGAGGACTGATTTTCTTATGGCCGATGTCTTTGGAGAATGTTGATAAGCCACCTTCATCTTCTGGGAAGTCGCACTGTTTGCTGCTTTGGTCAGTCAATTGGCTTAAATGAATTATTTGTGATGTTTAAAGGTTAGAAATTTGTTAATTTTCCAAAAATAAGTTTTCAGCTATTCGGGGGCACCTATGATATTTGCAGTGCATTATATTCTGGATGCCAAGATTTACAAGCCTACTTTTTCCAAGGAGCTTTATTTGAGTGATACCCGATTCTATGCCTTCATCGCAGACTGTAAAGTAATCTGCAAAGGCAAGGCACTCGATACTGTCTTTTTTCTTATTCCTAGTTTTATTCGATGATTTGTTGCAGTATTTTGTAATGCACTTTCCCCTTCTGTAATGGTTTTCTGCAAAACAAACTTGAAGAGTGCACCAGAGAGTAAATGCCCTTTCCAGACTCTACTTCTGATTTGAAATAGCTCTGATGTTTTGTCTTCCAACAAACCTCAGTTTCCCCTTTGTTGCTTTCGCTCATTGTCAGTATGTGCAAGTTTTATTCTTGAGCTACCCATCAGTTTGGTGTTTACATTCATACAAGAGAATCATTGTAAATCTTGATCATGTAGATATATCCTTTAAACTTCAGAGCAGTGTTTCAAACTGGAAAGTATTTGTGTCTTTATGGAATCTGTAATCACGATAAATATGAAATGATACCATGGCATTGGAAGCAATATTTTATAAAGCATATGCACTCATGAGTAATTAAAAACTGATGAATAGAATGTTTATACTGAGATGCCAAAATAGCAATGTAATAGCTACTTAGTTTTAAAATGATAATCCTTAAAGATTTTAAAAGAAGTATGCACTTAAAGGAAGGATCTGTACCATGTAAGGATAAATGAGTTAAGAGACTGTTGGATCTACAATGACATATCCGAAAGAACAGATACCACATGCAATCGACAGCTGTGATACATTTTATGCAAACTGAAAGTGGAGGGGGTGGGGTGGGAGAGAGGAATGGAAAGGGAAGGGAATGGAAGAAACTGACGATGTGAACTGCATCCGGACTTCATGTGGAATTGCTGCCGACAAGCAAAAAACGTCTGCCTGCTTACTTGGCAGTCGTGGTAACCGCTGTGCCATCTGCATACAGAGCTCAACGGAGATGCACGAACTCCTGGCCATGATGGGGAACGGGTCTAGAATCTTCAGTGTGGATTTTACCTGTTTATTTATTTATTTTATATCAGAATTAAAGACCTATTACCTGATGATGTAAAACATGTTGTACGTCTTACAGTTTTCATCATTCATCCTTTTTTTCTATTTAAAAATAACAGCAATTTAAAGTTAAAATATAAATAATTTTTTTAAGGAGAATGTAAAAAAAAATTATGGGAAAGAGGAGAGATTCATTATTGGCATCACTGACTGTGACTGGTGGTGAATACCTCAGAATGGTTTCTTCAAGCTGTTGATCCTCAATCGTATCAAAAAAAAAAAAAAAATTGGACACAGACGTTCTTCAATTTTATTTAGATCAATTGGACCATGAGAACCTAAAATGCGGAAATTTCCGCTTCAAGAATCAGACCCCTAGACATGAAGAACTGAAGCCAAATGCACGAGAAAAGTAGATAAGTAAAAAGTTTATTGTAAATGTTACTCCTCTCGAATCTTATGAAAAGACTTAACCATAAAGACAGTTGCAGCAACAAAGGAAGGATGGGTAGATTACACTGTGTGTCAATAGACTGTGCTCTTCAAGGTAATTTATGATGTTTGAATACATGTTTCAAAATGGATATTAACGATATGGGCCTATAACTTGGTGGATTATTGACTTTTTTTTAATATTGGTGTGACCTGTGCTACTTTGCAATTTTTCCATACAGATTTTTCATTGAGTGAGTGGGTGTATACGATTGTTAAATATGGAACAATTCTGCAAGGCATTTGAGAGGCGTGAAAAATGTGTGGTTGCTGAAGAGAGAAAGAAGCCTTTTCAGTAGTTGCTTGGGGGGGGGGGGGAGGGGCAGCAGTCTGGACGACTGGCTGTTCTGGCCTTGTATCACCAGCCAAAATGGCCTGGTTGTGCTGGTACTGCGAACAGCTGAAAGCAAGGGGAGATTACAGCCGTAATTTTTCCCAACTCTACTGTATGGTGAAATGATGGTTGGATCCTCTAGGGTAAAATATTCTGGAGATAAAATAGTCTCCCATTCAGATATCTGGGCGAGGACTACCCAGGAGGAAGTCGTCATCACGAAAAACAGAACTGGCATTCAAGGTA
This sequence comes from Schistocerca americana, assembly GCF_021461395.2. Classification (NCBI taxonomy): domain Eukaryota; kingdom Metazoa; phylum Arthropoda; class Insecta; order Orthoptera; family Acrididae; genus Schistocerca; species Schistocerca americana. Next base: position 144,617,951 of record NC_060129.1, on the reverse strand, counting down.
TCGGAGCATGGAATGTTCAGCCTCTTAGTCGGGCAGGTAGGCTAGAAAATTTGATCGAGATATTAAAGTCAGACATAGTGGAAATTACTAAAGTTTGGTGGCTGAAACAAGACTTCTGGTCAGGCGAATTCAGGGTTATCAATACAAAATCAAACAGGAGTAAGGCAGAAGTAGTTTTAATAATGAATACGAAAACAGAAATGCTGGTAAGCCACTATGAACAGCATAGTGAATGCATTATTGCAGCCAAGAGAGACACAAAGCCCTTATCCACCACAGCAGTAAAAGTTTATATGACAATGATCTCCGCAGATGAAGACGAGATTGAAGAAATGTATGATAACGTAAAACAAATTTTTCAGATAGTTAAGTGAGGCGAAAATTTCTGATGGGGGGACTAGGATTCAATAGTAGGAAACAGAAGAGTTGGAAAAATTGTTGGTGAATGTGGACTGGGGGAAAACAATGAAAGAGGAAGCCACCTGGTAGCTTTTGCACAGAGTACAATCTAATCATTGCTAAGACATGATTTAAGAATCATGAAAGAAGGTTGTATACGTGAGAGAGACCTGGATGCACTGGTAGGTTTCAGATTCATTATATACTGGTAAGAGAGAGATTTCGAAAACTGATTTTAAATTGTAAGGCAGTTCCAGGGGCCAGATGTGGGATCTGACCATAATGTACTTGTTATCAACTGTAGATTAAAACAGAAGAAATTGCAAAAAGGGTAGACAACCAATGACATGGGACCTGGATAAGTTGAAAGAACCAAGGGTTGTTGAGAGTTTCAGATGGAGCATTGGGCAATGACTGACTAGAACAAGGGAAAGGAATACAGTAAAAAATGAATGGGTAGCTTTCAGAGATGAAATAGTGAAGGTAGCAGAGGACCCAATAGGTAATGACAATCTGAAGGTAGCAGGGGTGAAGCACAGGGAGTGAAAGGCTATTTACAATTTGTACAGAAACCAGACGGCATTTATAAGAGTGGAGAGGCACGAAAGGAGAGCAGTGATTGAGAAGGGAGTGAGACAGGGTTGTAGCTTATAGTATCATTCAATCTGCACATAGAGCAAGCAGTTAGGAAAACCAAAGAAAAATTTGGAGTCCAGGGAGAAGAAATAAAAAGTTTGAGGTTTGACGATGACATCGTAATTTGGTCAAAGGCAGTGAATGACATGTAAGAGCAGTTGAACTGAATGGGCAGTGTCTTGAAAGATGGGTATAAGATGAATATCAACAAAAGGAAAACAAGGATGATGGAATGTTGCTAAATTAAGTCAGGTGTTGCTGAGGGAGTCAGATTAGGAAACGAGACACTTGAAGTGAGCTTTGCTATTTGGGCAGAAAAATAGCTGATGATGGCCAAAGTAACAGAGGATATAAAGCATAGGCTGGCGGTACGGAAGATATAACCTGTAGGCTGGCAATGACGAGAAAAGTGTTTGTGATGAAAAGAAATTTGCTAATGTCGAATATATATTTTAGTGCTAGGAAGTCTTTTTTGAAAGTATTTGTATGGAGCGTAGCCACATATGGAACTGAAACATGGATGATAAACACAGTCTTAGCTACAAGTATTTTTATTTATTATTGGACATGCTTATATTTATTTGTCCCTATCATCGTCTGTTGAACTTATTTCTGATTCATAGTTACGATTAAATCACTTCCAAGTGATTCATTATTAATATAATAAACTTCCTTCACCTGATCGCCACAATTTTTCCACTCTTCATGAGAAACAGTTCCACAATCTTCATCAGAATACGTATTTCTTCCACTACTTTGCAGTGCATGAAATTCAGCACGTTAAAAATTATCTCACGCACCTGATTTAGAAGTATTATTCATCTCCCACTTTGGAAGACACTGTAATGATAAGAGAAAGTGATGCGGGTGGCAGCGAGTGGAAGTGGTCCGAATTACGTAGACCACCGCTTAACGCCACTTCTTGCAAACAGCACTCGCCCAAGCCCAGAACCTACTTCTGTCTGTACACCACAAAGTTTTGTTCACACTGTACATGTGAGCCCACATGTGCTACTTTACAGAAGAGCCACACTGGAGATGACAAAGAGCCACGTGTGGTGCACGAGCCACAGTTTGCTGACCACTGATGTAGACTAAGAAATAGAATTATTTAAGAAAAAAATAGTTATAATTTTTTTGAATACACCTCTGAATTCTTGTTTGTTAACACCTTGCCATTGGGGTCTGAACATCTCGGGACTGTGACAGGAATCCAGATGGGTGCAATGGTCCCAAAGGACAGAGCGCAGTGGTGTGTCAGTTTGGCTCTGGCTACTAGGATCCCTGTCAGGAGCAACGCAGGTGTTTGCAAATGCATCTGCCACGGCTCACCTTCTCGTAGAACTTGTCGAGCTCGGTGTCGTCCAGCAGCTCCTCAGGGTACGCGACGTGGCCGACCACGGACTGGACTTTCTCGAGCGCCTTCTTCCTGCACATCAGATCACGCCACACCGCATCGCACGCTGTTGGGGTCTGCTAAGGTCTTCGTGGGGGTACTTGACATCAGCAATGAATGAGCAAAACACTTCAGAACGAGAGTGAGAAGATGGATCTAAAATCTAAACGCCTTCATCCAAACACATGCTCAGCAATCCAGCATTCAGCGCACAGCAGAGGGTACCTTGTACTATGCTACGAGGGCAGTTCAATAAGTAGTGCAACACATTTTTTTTCTGAAACAGGGGTTGTTTTATTCAGCATTGAAATACACCAGGTTATTCCCCAATCTTTTAGCTACACAACACTATTTTTCAACGTAATCTCCATTCAATGCTACGGCCTTACGCCACCTTGAAATGAGGGCCTGTATGCCTGCACGGTACCATTCCACTGGTCGATGTCGGAGCGAACGTCGTACTGCATCAATAACTTTTTCGTCATCCGCGTAGTGCCTCCCACGGATTGCGTCCTTCATTGGGCCAAACATATGGAAATCCGACGGTGCGAGATCGGGGCTGTAGGGTGCATGAGGAAGAACAGTCCACTGAAGTTTTGTGAGCTCCTCTCGGGTTCGAAGACTTGTGTGAGGTCTTGCGTTGTCATGAAGAAGGAGGAGTTCGTTCAGATTTTTGTGCCTACGAACACGCTGAAGTCGTTTCTTCAATTTCTGAAGAGTAGCACAATACACTTCAGAGTTGATCGTTTGACCGTGGGGAAGGACATCGAACAGAATAACCCCTTCAGCGTCCCAGAAGACTGTAACCATGACTTTACCGGCTGAGGGTATGGCTTTAAACTTTTTCTTGGTAGGGGAGTGGGTGTGGCGCCACTCCACTGATTGCCGTTTTGTTTCAGGTTCGAAGTGATGAACCCACGTTTCATCGCCTGTAACAATCTTTGACAAGAAATTGTCACCCTCAGCCACATGATGAGCAAGCAATTCCGCACAGATGGTTCTCCTTTGCTCTTTATGGTGTTCGGTTAGACAACGAGGGACCCAGCGGGAACAAACCTTTGAATATCCCAACTGGTGAACAATTGTGACAACACTACCAACAGAGATGTCAAGTTGAGCACTGAGTTGTTTGATGGTGATCCGTCGATCATCTCGAACGAGTGTGTTCGCACGCTCCGCCATTGCAGGAGTCACAGCTGTGCACGGCCGGCCCGCACGCGGGAGATCAGACAGTCTTGCTTGACCTTGCGGCGATGATGACACACGCTTTGCCCAACGACTCACCGTGCTTTTGTCCACTGCCAGATCACCGTAGACATTCTGCAAGCGCCTATGAATATCTGAGATGCCCTGGTTTTCCGCCAAAAGAAACTCGATCACTGCCCGTTGTTTGCAACGCACATCCGTTACAGACGCCATTTTAACAGCTCCGTACAGCGCTGGCACCTGTCGGAAGTCAATGAAACTATACGAGACGAAGCGGGAATGTTTGAAAATATTCCACAAGAAATTTCCGGTTTTTTCAACCAAAATTGGCCGAGAAAAAAAATGTGTTGCATTACTTATTGAACTGCCCTCGTATTTATTTATGTTTCCTATTTCACTACCGAACACAGCAAGGAAGAAACGACTGTCTACACACTTCTGTACAAGCCTCAATTTCTCTTATGTCTTCTTCGCGGTTCTGACACCAGAAGTATGTCGGCTGCAGGAGGAGCGTTCTGGAGTCTGTCGAAAGTCAGCCTTGTCTACAGTTTCTCAATAGACGCAAATGATTTAGTGACATTAGCTGCAAGTGGGCACTGATTTAAATCAGTGGGGATAGTTGAAAATTTGTGCCGGTCAGGATTAGAGCCCGGGTCTCCTGCTTACCAGACAGGCGGACTGACCGCTGCGACATCTGGATACAGTGGTCGCCACACCTGCAGGGACTACCCTAGCACACCTCCCATCAGACCCAAGTTCTCAACTTGTCCATGCATTACAGATGTAGTCCACCTTGCGCATTATCCTCACTACTCGCGTCATCTCGCCCAATCACGTTCGAACCCGGTACGCACCTGCACTGAAGGGATTACTGACTGTCTCGGCTTAACTATACAGGGTGTTACAAAAAGGTACAGACAAACTTTCAGGAAACATTCCTCACACACAAATAAAGAAAAGATGTTAGGTGGACATGCGTCCGGAAACGCTTAATTTCCATGTTAGAGCTCATTTTAGTTTCGTCCACCTATGCTCAATGGAGCACGTTATCATGATTTCATACGGAATACTCTACCTGTGCTGCTAGAACATGTGCCTTTACAAGTACGACACAACATGTGGTTCATGCACGATGGAGCTCCTGCAAATTTCAGTCGAAGTGTTCGTACGCTCCTCAACAGCAGATTCGGTGACCGACGGATTGGTAGAGGCGGACCAATTCCGTGGCCTCCACGCTCTCCTGACCTCAACCCTCTTGACTTTCATTTATGGGGGCATTTGAAAGCCCTTGTCTACGCAACCCCGGTACCAAATGTAGAGACTCTTCGTGCTCGTATTGTGGACGGCTGTGATACAATACGCCATTCTCCAGGGCTGCATCAGCGCATCAGGGATTCCGTGCGACGGAGGGTGGATGCATGTATCCTCTCCAACGGAGGACATTTTGAACATTTCCTGTAACAAAATATTTGAAGTCACGCTGGTACGTTCTGTTGCTTTGTGTTTCCATTCCAGATTAATGTGATTTGAAGAGAAGTAATAAAATGAGCTCTAACATGGAAAGTAAGTGTTTCCGGACACATAACATTTTCTTTCTTTGTGTGTGAGGAATGTTTCCTGGTCCAGCTCGTGGTCGTGCGGTAGCGTTCTCGCTTCTCGCGTCCTGGGCCCGGGTTCCCGGGTTCGATTCCCGGTGGGGTCACGGATTTTCTCTGCCTCGTGATGAGTGGGTGTTGTGTGCTGTCCTTAGGTTAGTTAGGTTTAAGTAGTTCTAAGTTCTAGGGGACTGATGACCATAGATGTTAAGTCCCATGGTGTTCAGAGCCATTTGAATGTTTCCTGAAAGTTTGGCCGTACCTTTTTGTAACACCCTGTATGTGTGGTATGACTCTTCAGGTTTTGGCAGTGCAAAGACTGTTCCATTAAGGTTCGGGCGTGCAGCCGCAAGAATTCTCCTTCTTCTTCTCATATTTCGGCTGTTTAACGTTCAGCCACCTTCAGAGTGAGCCGCCAGACTGTCGCTCCAGTGCTCGATTCGTCTATTTATACTCGTGTACCGCACAACTGCGCGTGCGGCCACAGATGCAAATGCGCCAGAGACGTTGGTCGGCGGCAGAGATGTGCACAATGTGCGAGTTACATCTATGACTCTGCAGTCGATCTGTGTTGGCATGTCAATATATCATTGTGAGCTGCACTGTGACGACGTATTTTTGAGTTTATTACAGCAAGTGCCGGATTCCATGATTTATCAAGGTTGAAACGACTATCTCCATTAATTAAATTCGTCATCAACTGAATTTCAATTGCCTCCTTCACTATCGAGCCCCCAAAAGATGATGTAGTTGTCAAAATTTCAACGTTGTCATACAACATACTGGGACCAGTGTCAATACGGTGCTCTGCCACTGCCGACTTGTTAGGGTGTAAAAGTCGTGTGTACCCCTGGTGCTCTGTATATCTTTCTTGGACAGTACAAGTTGTTTGTCCGATCTAAGAAAGACCACATTCACAGGGAATTTTGTAAACTCCAGATTTTCGGTGCAGCGAGTCATCTTTGATGGAGCCCACGAGTGCAACTGTCTTGGGTGGAGGATGAAACATCACTCTGTGTCTACTGAGAATCCATCCTATTTTTGATGAGAGGCTACCCACATATGGCAGGAAGGCCATCGATTTAAAGGTTTCTTTGTCTGCTTCTGCTTTCTATGTGACCTCTCTCGGTTTCATTTTCAGTGCCTTCTGTATTTGCTGTGGGGAGTATCAATTGTCTTCAAACACTCTTTGTAAGTGGGAAAGTTCATCTTGCAGACTGCTTTCGTCAGAAATACTATGCGCCCTGTGGGTCAAAGTTCGGAGAACTCTCATCGTCTGGGCAGGATGGTGGCAGCTATTTGCACGTAAATACAAATCCTTGTGGGTCGGCTTACACTTCATGTCCCAAAGTGCCATCCTCTCTGCACTGAACCAGAACATTCAAGAATGGAAAGCACCCCTCCTTTTCAGTTCCCATTGTGAACTTTCTTAAGAAGTCTTGCACGTTATCTTCACCATGGGTACAAACTACAAAGGTATCATCAACATATCTCCAGAATACCGTGGGTTTCAAGTCAGCAGATTCAAGCGCCTTCTCCTCGAAGTCCTCCATAAATATATATATGTGTCTTCAGACACGTCCAAAAGAATGGACGCCACTTATATTTCCTTCACAGATTTCCATTGGAGTTTCAATAGTTTTACACCCAATCCAATCTAAACTACCACTAACAAATCTAGTAACACTCCTTCGAATTACTTCCACATCTCCCTTTAATACGATCTGGTGGGGATCCCAAACGGTTGAGAAGTACTCAAGACAGGGTCGCATTAGTTTTCTGTATGTGGTAAAAGGAAATGAGCGTATGTCACTGTTGGGTGGGAGGCCCCCTATTCAGGGAAGTTCGGCCGCCGGGTGTGAGTCTGATTTCATTCGACACCGCACTGGGCAGTTTACGCGCCGGTGATGAGGATGAAATGATTGGGAGGACAACACAACAGCCAGTCCCCAAGCGGAGGGAATCTCTGACCCGGCCGGGATTCGAACCCGGGCCCACTTGCATGGGAGGCGAGCACATTACCACCCAACTAAGCAGGCAGACTCTGTATGCGGTATTCTTCGCATGTGAATTGTATTCTTCGTAGATGAGCTACACTCTCCTAGAATTCCCTCAAAAATTCGATGATTAGTGTTTTAGGGCGCACAACGGCGAGGTTATCAGCGCCCGTCAAAAATTCGAAGTCAACCGTTTGCCTTGCGTGCAACTGACCGCAAGTACTCGTTCCATTTCCAGCACCTTGACAACATTATGCCTATAGTCTGATTAAAATTACTTGGTAGTTGACACTTCACGCATTGCAGCCAGTTCCCTACAACCAGAGCATTCAGCGTTATGCACGACCCGTTCGCCATTGTCAGACTGTCACAACATTTACAGTACGATAGTGCAGGGCCTGTTTTATTCGGAATTACGATGCAATGCTTCACTGAACACGCACACGTGCTCGAAGGAACAGGCACCGTAGTGACTACAACTATTATGAATTAATTGAAATGTATTCGCAGTTGGGAGTATGGACAACCGTCAGCTGCATAATGGAATGACGATAATGAAAATCTGAACAGGACGGGACTCAAACCCGGATTTCCTGTTTCTCAGAAGCAGTCGCCTTAATATTAGGCCATCTGAGCACGACTCACGGCCAGTCTAAACCTTCCACACGTCATGAACCGTGTGTCTACAGCCTGTAGTCGTACATCCATTACATACCAGGTGATCAAAAAGTCAGTATAAATTTGAAAACTTAATAAACCACGGAATAATGTAGATAGAGAGGTACATATTGACACACATGCTTGGAATGACATGGGGTTTTATTAGAACAAAAAAAAAGTATTGCTAGATGCGTGAAAGATCTGTTGCGCGCGTCGTTTGATGATGATCGTGTGCTCAGCCGCCACTTTCGTCATGCTTGGCCTCCCAGGTCCCCAGACCTCAGTCCGTGCGATTATTGGCTTTGCGGCTACCTGAAGCCGCAAGTGTATCGTGATCGACCGACATCTCTAGGTATGCTGAAAGACAACATCCGACGCCAATGCCTCACTGTAACTCCGGACATGCTTTACAGTGCTGTTCACAACATTATTCCTCGACTACAGCTATTGTTGAGGAATGATGGTGGACATCTTGAGCGTTTCCTGTAAAGAACATCATCTTTGCTTTGTCTTACTTTGTTATGCTAATTATTGCTCTTCTGATCAGATGAAGCGCCATCTGTCGGACTTTTTTTTGAACTTTTGAATTTTTTGGTTCTAATAAAACCCCATGTCATTCCAGGCATGTGTGTAAATTTGTACCTCTCTTTATACATTATTCCATGATTTATTCAGTTTTCAAATTTATACTGACTTTTTGATCACTGTACTCGGGAGACATTTTACTTCAAAGTCGCTTGCCTGGTGTCAGCAGATAGATACGATACTGCAGTGCCCATGTTATTCCGGATTACAATACAATGTTCCTTTGGACATATGTTCATGTCTGGGTGTGGACCTTTTATTTTGTGTTTCATACTACATGATAACCAGACTAAAAATACAGACTATGATGATAATGATGTACACACATTTCATACACATCATTAACCAAACATTACTGGCGCCTTCCTCAAGACTCAATTGACCTGGAACATATACGGTATTTATGATCGCAAGGATTGCCTTACTACAGATAAGTTTCGTACGACACTGAGTGACGCCAAAGTTTTGATGGCTGCGTTTCATAGTTACGACTCAGTCACCACGGGTATAAATTTAACAGAGTAACCCAGTGTACTGCCATAGCACAGTGGTTAGTGTATTAGGATTGCATGTAGATGGCCACAGAATCGAACCTCATCAAATTTATTTTTTGTTATTCTATGTATCTAGTTCCGTGAGCCCAAATTGAGGAGCGAACCTCTGCGGTCATATGATGTGTCAGTACATTAAATTACAATAGCAACATAATGACTGATGAAACAAAATGTTTATAGCTGTTGATATACTTTCCGGGATGTGAGGTCGTGGTCCAAGAACTTTTCTGCTCCTTACGTTTCGACCAGGACTGCGCTGGACTTCCTCAGAGGCGCTGCTCCGCTGAGTCTTGCCGACTGACTGGTCGGGTGTCTGAGAGCGACTTATATATTGTGACAAAGGGGGGCGTGGTTCAGGTGACACGTGATGATCAGTGATAATCCATAGCAAAGATAAGGTTGACTATCGATTACCACCTTGTCAAAGATAAAAACTGTTAGCAATTTTGTAGAACCACTGTTCATATATCGCGAAGTTTCATAGCCTCCTCTTTCCTATTAAAATTATCGTGATGTTTATAAATTTCGATAGCTTCTCTATATAGCCGTGGATAGTAATTTAACGTTGTAGATAAAACTTCGGTATCCCTTTCTCACAATATATAAGTCGCTCTCAGACACCCGACCAGCCAGTCGGCAAGACTCAGTGGAGCAGCGCCTCTGAGGAAGTCCAGCGCAGTCCTGGACGAAACGTAAGGAGCAGAAAAGTTCTTGGACCACGACCTCACATCCCGGCAAGTATATCAACAGCCATGTCACCCGGTCGTGAAAGCCTTCATTCTACAAAATGTTTATAAATTTTAAAAAGATGACAAGCTATAAGTTTATATAAACACTGTTAACAATGTAACACAGGAATTAACACACTGCAGTGAATTTTTTAAAAAATTTCTGGATATAAAGACCTTGATTATTATTTTTATTGAATTAATTCATTTGAATGCAATTTTTTAAGATTTCTAACAATTTACCACATCATTTCCGCCATTGTATTGTCTCTTTTACTTGCTCTTATTTTTCTTCCTGTTACTCTTTTTTCGTTTGTAACCGGCCTGTGTCTCCTACAATCTACAACCAAGCGCCAACCAGGACTGGTAGCGTGGCAGCTCGTGTAGCCACTGTGAAGACAGTTTAGGTAACCAATGACAGCGAGAAATTACAGTCTGCTTTTAGCACTGGAACTGAAATTTTTCTGTCTTCAGTTTGCTTGCAGAGGTCAGCTTTAATCACCGTGAACGAAGCAATAGAGATTTTAATTCTGCCGCTGGTTGTTGACAGCTGTTTTCACAGATACATAGCATATCACGAGGTTGTGGATAGGTTAGGACACGAGTTTCAGTTCAGGGCTACAAAGCCCATCATCTGCCGCAGCTCAGTCATCGGTCACAAAGTCAGCTGTGGACACAGCACCTCGCATCTCTGTCGTAACCTCACAGCGGCTGCTTCTAGCATTGCTCTGCATTGCGCATCAACAGCATCTACAAAATGCCCCACCCCGTCTGTGTGTCACCTATAATAACCGAGCGGTAGCCGACAGCCGATGCGGCAACAATGTTATGGCAAGTGGAGACGTCAGTTATCAAGTAATTGTAATTGGAATATAGATACTTAAAACACCACACCACTAATAATGTATCTGACCATTACATGATTGTCTTTCCCACCCCCTGCATCAACTTACGTTTCTCCACAGTTATAGCAAATTGTCATTTATTAGACCAAATAGGAAGCTATTCACTGGTTGCTTTGGAATTTTGACACAAAGTTGCATTCTAATATGGGCATGTTTTTAGGTATGTAATTTTTAATATATGTATACTTTTTAGTGTGTGTGTGTGTAGTTTCAGGTAACCAATGATAGGTATAGGGAGAAATTACAGTTTCCTTTCAGTGCTCAAACTGAATTTATTGCTAGCAATGTTTGACTATTGTATCTTTCTTACGTATATATTTATATATTAAAAAGTATGGGTGTATATGTTTATTACAATAATGAGTAAAAACTCAATGTATATTACACACATATATATTCAGTGTTTGTGTGCAATATACAAGGTACAAGGGGAAAACATTCTTATCAAAAATCTCAAAATGTACCTTACTGATTTACTTCTAGTTTTTACTCATTACTTTAATAAATGTTTGGATACATACTTTTTAATGTATAATTATATATATTAGGGGTTCCCAACAAAATTTTCTCGAGGACCCAATCATCGAGCATGATTGGTACCTTGTCATATAACAGTATCAATTACCTAAAAAAGCTAAATTCTTTTTCTACGTTTTCTATTTTTGGTACTTAGAAAAAACATTGACATATTCATCATTTGAAAAATATTGAGCTTAAAACTTTTTCAATTTAGCCATCATTGTTATTGTTAAATTTTTGATTATTGCTCAAAATCTTTGTCTGCAAATCTGGGTGTTTAGTATAACAAACTCCTTACAAAAAATAGAGTGTGCTAGTGTCAGTTGGCTCTAGGAAGACACTACACGCAGGAGTTAGCGTTCGCTAAAGCTCTGCTCATGCAGGAAGTGGACGAAACAAAAAATCTCTTATCATACGAAATATATTTAATAAATGAAAAGCCCCAGTTTGCTTTTGTTCTACAATATTGTAGAACAAAAGCAAACTGGGGCTTTTCATTTATTATAATGTAGTTCTACCAAGAACTGACGGAAGATTCTGTTAATATGAAAATATGTTTAATATATTTTTTATTCTAATAGCATCTTGCGGACCCCTCTGGAATAGCTTGCAGACCCCTGGTGGTCTGCGGACCACTTGTTGGGAACCACTGATATATATAATAGATAGAATAGTGAAACATTGCTAGCAAACAGGCAAATTGTGTTGAGGCATAAGATGATTTCGTGAACATTATTGCTTTATGTTTAGAATAGTACTACAGAAACGGGAAGGAGGAGATGGACGCAAAGAGAGGGGGGTGTTCATGGACAGAGTCAGGGCACAGGAGGAAGAACAGGAGGAGAAGGAGGGGAAGGGGTAGGGGGAGGGGGAGGGGGAGGGGAAGGTGCTGCCCCAGTATGTCAGTAGCAGACTCTTCAGCAAAAAAGATGGATGACTGTATATATTCTTTGCTCTATGATCTTTGAGTTTAAAAATCTATAATCCGCTTAATATACTTTTTGTTACACATTACAATAAACAAAACACGTACATTTCAGCTCTCCTTCTCCCAAATCAAAACAATTCTAATGCACACAGGTACACACTTGTAAAACCTGAAAATGAATTGACACAAAATGATTAACCTACATTAATTTTAACCATTCTGTGATAGTCTAGGCTCTGTCAACTTCACTTTTATCGTCCTCCTTCAAACTTGTTTTCAAAATAATTTTCAATTGTAGCGTAATCTTCTTTATCAATATTAGCTTTTTCAAAATCACTCAAGTCAAGTAGTCTATATTGTCTGTTTCTGCATAATCTGTTATATACACACAGCTGTGTGCGTATATGTCTAGGATCTCCCCCACAACCCCTAAATCAAATACAATCAAGAATGAGATTTTCACTCTGCAGCGGAGTGTGCGCTGATATGAAACTTCCTGGCAGATTAAAACTGTGTGCCCGACCGAGACTCGAACTCGGGACCTTTGCCTTTCGCGGGCAAGTGCTCTACCATCTGAGCTACCGAAGCACGACTCACGCCCGGTACTCACAGCTTTACTTCTGCCAGTATCTCGTCTCCTACCTTCCAAACTTTACAGAAGCTCTCCTGCGAACCTTGCAGAACTAGCACTCCTGAAAGAAAGGATATAGCGGAGACATGGCTTAGCCACAGCCTGGGGGATGTTTCCAGAATGAGATTTTCACTCTGCAGCGGAGTGTGCGCTGATATGAAACTTCCTGGCAGATTAAAACTGTGTGCCCGACCGAGACTCGAACTCGGGACCTTTGCCTTTCGCGGGCAAGTGCTCTACCATCTGAGCTACCGAAGCACGACTCACGCCCGGTACTCACAGCTTTACTTCTGCCAGTATCTCGTCTCCTACCTTCCAAACCTTACAGAAGCTCTCCTGCGAACCTTGCAGAACTAGCACTCCTGAAAGAAAGGATATAGCGGAGACATGGCTTAGCCACAGCCTGGGGGATGTTTCCAGAATGAGATTTTCACTCTGCAGCGGAGTGTGCGCTGATATGAAACTTCCTGGCAGATTAAAACTGTGTGCCCGACCGAGACTCGAACTCGGGACCTTTGCCTTTCGCGGGCAAGTGCTCTACCATCTGAGCTACCGAAGCACGACTCACGCCCGGTACTCACAGCTTTACTTCTGCCAGTATCTCGTCTCCTACCTTCCAAACTTTACAGAAGCTCTCCTGCGAACCTTGCAGAACTAGCACTCCTGAAAGAAAGGATATAGCGGAGACATGGCTTAGCCACAGCCTGGGGGATGTTTCCAGAATGAGATTTCCACTCTGCAGCGGAGTGTGCGCTGATATGAAACTTCCTGGCAGATTAAAACTGTGTGCCCGACCGAGACTCGAACTCGGGACCTTTGCCTTTCGCGGGCAAGTGCTCTACCATCTGAGCTACCGAAGCACGACTCACGCCCGGTACTCACAGCTTTACTTCTGCCAGTATCTCGTCTCCTACCTTCCAAACTTTACAGAAGCTCTCCTGCGAACCTTGCAGAACTAGCACTCCTGAAAGAAAGGATATAGCGGAGACATGGCTTAGCCACAGCCTGGGGGATGTTTCCAGAATGAGATTTTCACTCTGCAGCGGAGTGTGCGCTGATATGAAACTTCCTGGCAGATTAAAACTGTGTGCCCGACCGAGACTCGAACTCGGGACCTTTGCCTTTCGCGGGCAAGTGCTAGCTCAGATGGTAGAGCACTTGCCCGCGAAAGGCAAAGGTCCCGAGTTCGAGTCTCGGTCGGGCACACAGTTTTAATCTGCCAGGAAGTTTCAAATACAATCAAATTTGCTACAGAAATAGCAGGCCTTTGGTTCGGGTTTGATCCTTACTACCGTCCTGTGTCCAATTATTGTATCACCCTCTTATTTGGTTTTAGGGAACCAAACGTTTGTTGACACCATCTCTGGCGAGCCGCTCGAATTTGCGCATGCATTGGCCTGACAGCCTAATTTTAATATTAATGAACTCAGAAACGGTGCAGTGTATCGGAATTTTTTCATAAAATTCATTTCTCAGCACAACGTACCGTGAAACACACTTTGGCGCATCTTCAACTTTTGTAGAAACAAGTGTTCAGTTCCTAGTGATGTGAATTGTGAAAAAAAAACCATGTGGCAGTTATAAGAAGAGGAGTGCAGCGGTATTGACTGTCTAGGCATGATTGAACTACAGACATCACGAGCCGTGTACCTTCTTCCTGGTTGAATAACTGGAACAATAGGCGCTGCTCATGCATCGTTGTTTACATCTTTGGGCGGGTTTAGTGACATCTCTGAACAGTCAACGATACTGTACCTGTGATACAGTATCTACAGTCAATGTATATTTTCAGGAGTTCTGGGAACTGGGGCGATGCAAAACTTCTTTTGATGTGTGTGTATGGTGTCATCCTACAGCAATGGGTGTTGGACACCGAGCTCCTACAGTGTGTAGCAGTTAACTCTGTCTTTTTGCTGTATTACATGTAACATCGGCAGTCCCTCCCCATCAGCCATCTGCTCAACTATTGTGTACTGACATGATTTGGTCGGCAAGTAATATTTGGAGGAATCACTGTGTCAAAGATATACGGATACCGGTCACTGAATACTGGTTCCTGTTTTGACTGGAGCAGAGGTAAGAATCTTCCTGCACGTTGTTCGAGGATCCTGAAAGTGGCATAATATATTGCTGTACCTGGTGGCTCAAAGAAAATAACAACTGAAAATATTGACGGCTGAAGAGTGTTTTGATTCGATTTTCTGTACTGAACAGCCGAGGTCCCGCCACCGTCTGTATGTGGACGGACACAGGGTGTTGCTTTTGCTCACATCTCGCATTGCCAGTTACAGACTACAAAAAGATTACTCAGTTCCCAAGCCTATTACTTTGTGGCGTTCAATGTACTCTAACACAGTTTTTAGTGGTTCTGTACAGTTTTACAAAACTAATAATTTGTTTCTAATGCAATTAAAAATGTTCCTGTTCGAAAGAAAATTGATTTCTACTAGGAAACTCCAGCTTGATTTTTACAAGAATCTGACACAATACAAAAAAAGAAGAAAATCAGATTTGAAATTGTAACAAGAAATACTTTAAACATGTCTTGCCAGTTTCGGAACTTCGTACAAAAAATTTCAAAATGTAGCACAGTGGTGTTAGCGCCATACACAATAACACAGACTTCACAGGCTGTGCTCTTTATCTTGCACTCCCTTCCATCCCTCCACTGCAAATGCTTGTTCACAGATAAGAGCCAATGGTAGCAGACAGTGCGAAAAATCTGCAAATGCTAGTTCGCTTGTATTCACTTCCACTCCCTCCAGTGTGAACCGGGCTTTAGCTGGGTATATCAGGACTCTTCAGGGAGAAACACTGCCCATTTCTGTCAGAGTACTTATTTTCAGATAGGACATTACTGTACTAAAACTGCTTTTTACAGACTCAATGGCTGAGCCATACCTGGTTCCCTCGTCCATCCAGTCCAGTTCCTGCAGGATGTGCAAGAACTCCTGGCGGATGTCGTCCACCATCTCGAGTGCCACCTTCTTGGCTTCCTTGTTGAAGTACTTTCGCACGAATATCGAGCCCACAGACAGATACAGGCTGGAACATGAGATAATTCACTCTCGCACCAACAACTTCAAATGTGACACGGCCAGCAGAAATACGAGGGAACTACTGTGGAACACCACTACAGGTGGGGGTTTTAATACAACTGTATGTCCACAATACGGTCATATAAAAATACCAGAATTACGTGTGGAAATCAAATTGCAGTTGTAAGAGTTGAAGGGGAGGCAGCAGTTGAGAAAGGAGTGAGACAGAGTTGTAGCCTCTCCATGATGTACGGCGTTATTTAGTTTGTACATTGAGCACACAATAGAGATAACCGAGATGAAATTTGGAAAGAAAATTTAAATTCAGCGAGAAGAAATAAAAACATTAAGTTTTGCCAATGACACTACCATTCTGTCTGAAAGAGAGGGGAAATTTGGATATGAAAGCTCAGGGAGAAGAAATGAAAACTTTGATGTTTGCTACTGATGCAAGGATTCTGTCAGATGGCAAAGCTCGTACTTGCAAGAATTGTTGATTGGAACAGATACAGACTGTGAGATGAATACCAGTGAAAGTAAAACAAGTATAATGGAATGTAGTCACATTAAATGAGCCAATTCTCTGGTAATTAGGCAGGAAATTAGACCTTAACAACAGCCTCGAAGACATCAGATACCAACAGCCGTAATTTTATTCCATAATTTTATTTCACAACCAGTTTTGGTGGTTTCCATGGACTCCTTCTTGCTTGGAAGATGTGGACCCGTCACACCCCTAACGACAGTGAAATTACAATGAAATCCAGACCAGCAGATGCTTACAGGGATTGACAAATATCAATGGGAACAGTTGAAAATATGTGCCCCGACCGGAACTTGAACCCGGGATCTCTCTTGCTTACATGGCAGACACTCTATCCAACCGAGCCATCGAGGATACAGAGAATAGTGCGACTACAGGAACTGATCTCTGGCAGTCCCCCCCCCCCCCTCCCCGTGAGACCCACACTTCCAACTTAGTGTCCACACACTACATTTGTAGATTTGTAGTGCCACTGCCCACTATACTCATTCCTGTAAGAGTTTGAGCAAAGTGTGAGTCCATCCGCACTGAAGAAGACCATTGGGCGGTAAGCCTTATCTACACTCCTGGAAATTGAAATAAGAACACCGTGAATTCATTGTCCCAGGAAGGGGAAACTTTATTGACACATTCCTGGGGTCAGATACATCACATGATCACACTGACAGAACCACAGGCACATAGACACAGGCAACAGAGCATGCACAATGTCGGCACTAGTACAGTGTATATCCACCTTTCGCAGCAATGCAGGCTGCTATTCTCCCATGGAGACGATCGTAGAGATGCTGGATGTAGTCCTGTGGAACGGCTTGCCATGCCATTTCCACCTGGCGCCTCAGTTGGACCAGCGTTCGTGCTGGACGTGCAGACCGCGTGAGACGACGCTTCATCCAGTCCCAAACATGCTCAATGGGGGACAGATCCGGAGATCTTGCTGGCCAGGGTAGTTGACTTACACCTTCTAGAGCACGTTGGGTGGCACGGCATACATGCGGACGTGCATTGTCCTGTTGGAACAGCAAGTTCCCTTGCCGGTCTAGGAATGGTAGAACGATGGGTTCGATGACGGTTTGGATGTACCGTGCACTATTCAGTGTCCCCTCGACGATCACCAGTGGTGTACGGCCAGTGTAGGAGATCGCTCCCCACACCATGATGCCGGGTGTTGGCCCTGTGTGCCTCGGTCGTATGCAGTCCTGATTGTGGCGCTCACCTGCACGGCGCCAAACACGCATACGACCATCATTGGCACCAAGGCAGAAGCGACTCTCATCGCTGAAGATGACACGTCTCCATTCGTCCCTCCATTCACGCCTGTCGCGACACCACTGGAGGCGGGCTGCACGATGTTGGGGCGTGAGCGGAAGACTGCCTAACGGTGTGCGGGACCGTAGCCCAGCTTCATGGAGACGGTTGCGAATGGTCCTCGCCGATACTCCAGGATACTCCCTAATTTGCTGGGAAGTGGCGGTGCGGTTCCCTACGGCACTTCGTAGGATCCTACGGTCTTGGCGTGCATCCGTGCGTCGCTGCGGTCCGGTCCCAGGTCGACGGGCACGTGCACCTTCCGCCGACCACTGGCGACAACATCGATGTACTGTGGAGACCTCACGCCCCACGTGTTGAGCAATTCGGCGGTACGTCCACCCGGCCTCCCGCATGCCCACTATACGCCCTCGCTCAAAGTCCGTCAACTGCACATACGGTTCACGTCCACGCTGTCGCGGCATGCTACCAGTGTTAAAGACTGCGATGGAGCTCCGTATGCCACGGCAAACTGGCTGACACTGAGGGCGGCGGTGCACAAATGCTGCGCAGCTAGCGCCATTCGACGGCCAACACCGCGGTTCCTGGTGTGTCCGCTGTGCCGTGCGTGTGATCATTGCTTGTACAGCCCTCTCGCAGTGTCCGGAGCAAGTATGGTGGGTCTGACACACCGGTGTCAATGTGTTCTTTTTTCCATTTCCAGGAGTGTATATGAAGAGAGTACCTGTTCTTTAGGACATGTCTGAAAGAACGGATACCCTCTTCATATATCTAACAACAATTGTCATTAGATGTATGAAGGGCCCACATCTACTGAGAAGAAGTTTATGGAAAACAGTTGCATACAGCGATTCCTATCATAGCACACGCATTTAGATGACTTGTCTAGCAAGTTCATATAGATAGAGCCTGAAGATGGTGCCAATGACGCACCAAAATTGGTAGCTAAATAAAATTATGAAATAAAATTACAGCTTTTGGCACGTTTTTTCTTTAAGTCTTCGACCAGCTGTCGTCCCATTTCATTTACACAAGATGGAATTATGGAAATGGACAGTAGTAGATCAGTTTTGGTATTTAGGCAGCAAAATAACTGATGATGGACAATGTAGAGGGGACTTAAAATTGAAACTGACATCAGCAATAAAAAACCATGAGCATTTCTGAGAAGAGGAATTAGTTAACTTTGAATATAAGTTTAAGTGTTAGGAAGTGTTTTCTGAAGGTATTTGTCTGAAGCCTAGGTTTGTATGGAAATGAAACTTGCACAGTGAGCAGTTCAGACAAGAAGTGAATGGGGGATACCGAAATGTAGTGCTACAGAAGAAATGCAGGAGATTAAGTGAACACATCCACTAACTAATGGGAAGGTACTGAATCAAACTGAGGAAAAAGGAAATCCTTGGCACAACATGATTAAAATAAAGGCTCATTTGACAGGGCAGATCTTGAGGCAGCAAGGAATCTTCAGTTTGGTAATGAAGGGAAGCGTGGAGGGAGGTAAAAGTTGTAAACGCGGACTGTGATGGTACAGAGTTTGGTTGTATTAAATTTGGAAATTTCCCACAATGGTTAGAGCTGCTAAATTTTGTGTTCCATTGTCGTCCATAAATGAGCAAGTTTGTCTACAACTACATAATTTTACGAAGTTTCTATGATAGGTAAATGACAATGATATTCGGTATTAGTTTGGTACAAGAGCACACCATCACAATGGACTTCCTCAGATGTAAAGAGCAAATTGAAAAATCAAGAAAAAGAAATCAATGTAAAAACTCTTAATGTTCAGTTTGAGCTTAGTGTCCATTTAAGATATGCATTTCCACTCTTTCTGAAATAAAAGTAAATAATAATTTATAACTGTCAAAAATCATTCTCGAGAAAAGAGGAGCATTAGACACTGAAATAATTAATTGCAATTTTATGAACAACCCTCTATATTGAGGCTTCACATTTATGACGTCAGCAACTGGCATCAAATCAGCGCTTCAAAGATGCCTAACTTACAGGAGACAATTTTCTGTAAGACATAAGCCACACATTTTCCGTCGACCAGGATGCGACCCGACTGCCGCTGGAGGCTGGACCTGTTCTCTTCTGCAAGAGATGTGATCGAAAATAAGCCCAGCTCTATCCTAGAGCCAAATGGTATATAGGGCAGCACTCCGGCTGGGGCAGCTCTGTTTGCTTCGAGTGAGTTTCCTGGGCCGGGCGCGAATTCCGCAAGGATGCCCTTAACGAGGATTCTCACTCGACAGCCACCTCCACAGCGTCACTGCCATTCGCGTCCGACTTTGTGATCCCGGGACTTGTCAGCTGTGGATATAGTGTTAGTGGCGTCCCCACCAAAGAAGACGAGGACACATTTGTTGTGGCAGGATTATGGACTTGTAAATTTAATTCTGTTTAACTTTCAAATGGCTACACGCTGGACTTGGAAAATTTTGCTCCCTACATGACTGAAATTTTGTTAATTCAATTGGTACTTTGAGCACCCTACGGGACCTTTTTCAGTCAGTTGGAACTAACTATGAGGAGTTTCACTGTAAGAATGTAACTTTTACGATGTTTGTATTTAATGAGCACAGACTCAGTGACGATCTAACTGGCGTTCAGCCACCGGAAATACAGTCGACGAGAAAGAAGACGCACACTGATGCTGTAACGAAAAAGGGTAAAAGAAAAAAAAAAGCTAATATTCATATAGGTATTGACATAGAATGTGAAAGTGTAAACTTTGATGGCCAACGGATGAGCATGTGGCGCTGCAACGCAAATTCACTGGGCAGCTGGCAAGTATGGTGACTGTGGCACATGTCGATACCAGGGCACAAAGTCTTTCCAAATTTCATTCCAGGTAGTCAATTGGATAGCAACTGCGCCTTACAGGGACGTGTGTGAGGAATACACACATACTGGGTGATGAAAAAGTCAGTATAAATTTGGAAACTTAATAAACCACGGAATAATGCAGATAGAGAGGTAAAAATTGACACACATGCTTGGAATGACATGGGGTTTTATTAGAACAAAAAAAAAGTATTGCTAGACGCGTGAAAGATCTGTTGTGCGTGTCGTTTGGTGATGATCGTGTGCTCAGCCGCCACTTTCGTCATGCTTGGCCTCCCAGGTCCCCAGACCTCATTCCGTGTGATTATTGGCTTTGGGGTTACCTGAAGTCGCAAGTGTATCGTGATCGACCGACATCTCCAGGGATGCTGAAAGACAACATCCGACACCAATGCCTCACATAACTCCGGACATGCTTTACAGTGCTGTTCACAACATTATTCCTCGACTACAGCTATTGTTGAGGAACAATGGTGGACATATTGAGCATTTCCTGTAAAGAACATCATCTTTGCTTTGTCTTACTTTGTTATGTTAATTATTGCTATCCTGATCAGATGAAGCGCCATCTGTCAGACATTTTTTGAACGTTTGTATCTTTTTGGTTCTAATAAAACCCCATGTCATTCCAAGCATGTCTGTCTATTTGTACCTCTCTATCTACATTATTCTGTGATTTATTCAGTTTTCAATTTTATACTGACTTTTTGATCACCTGGTATATCAGCATTCGAGAGAGGACACTTAGTTTGGGTCAAAGAATCCAGTCGGAGTAATCGGCCAATCGCTCTACATTTAAACAGGAGTGATACCACTATACGACAATGCCGGCAGGAATGCGTGAACTGTGGCCGACCACATCGTCGAGAAGAAAGGGGTCACGTACAGAGATGACAGAACGAGAGGACTGGGCTATCGTCAGAGGGGCACTCAGAGCCCTGGATTCGTCATTATCACCAATCCGATGTGTGACAGGTTCTTCAGTGAGCACATGGGTCACTAGCAGACAGCTCACAGAGAGGGGGCTGCGCTCACGGTGCCCCTTGCTCCATTTACCACTGACCTCTTTACACCAACGCGACTGTCTGTAATGGCGTTGGGCATAGTCAGCTTGGAATCTCACTCACTGGAGTAGAATTCTCTTTAACGTTGGTCCCGTTTCGAACTGAGCCCCTACGACCAGCCGTGATGTGTCTGGAAGCCCGCCGGACTGTGGCGGGATACCGGCTCGACTGTCGCCCACTGTATGGCCTGACGAGCACTACTGATGGTCTGGGGTGTCGTTTCATTTCGTAGCAGGTACGTCGACGACATTCTACGGTCCGTTTTGTTCCCCTTCGTGGCGAGCCATCCTGGGCTTACATTTCAGCAAGGTAATGCCTGCCTGCCAATGGCGAGACATTCTACTGCTCCTCTTCATGCTTGCCAAACCGTACCTCAACCAGCGAGGTTGCCGGATCTCCCCCCAATCGAGAACACTTCGAGCATTATGGTCAGGGCCCTCCGACCAGCTCGGGACTTTGACGATGTAATGCTCCAGAATTTGGGATGATATCCCCCAGGAGGACACTGGACAACTATACCAGTCAGTGTCAAGCCCAATAATTACTTTGTATAAAGGCCAGAGGTGGACCAACCCGTTATTGACTTGCTCAATTTCTGAAGCTCTTCCTCTTGAATGAATCATCCATTTTTTATGAAACTAATCATTCGCTTGCATGCACATGCACATCACATCTACCAGTTTATGTCCCATTCCGATAATTCCTCAATGGCACATCATTTATTTGTCTTAGAGCGTGTTATTGTTATATTTCAAGAAGTGGGTTATTTTAGGTTTTGTTTCAGTCCACATTGGAATATACATGATATTAATCTTTGGTAGATAAACTTGTTCAGCCATTGGTAATTGCACTTTTTTCGTGCCATCGTTGGCAGATTCTCTGGATTCGGCTCCCAAAGCCTTCCGAGAACAAGTGTAAAATACGGTAAACATCTTCACATGGATGTAAGTTGGGAAAGTTAAGCTGAGATGAAGAGGCTTGCGTAGGGCAGAGTACTGTGGACAGCTGCATCGAATCAGTCTTTGGACTTACGACCACAGCAGCAACAAGAAGAACAGTGACGATTACGATGACAATGCTCTGGAGCTGGAAACGTGCTGGAAACCCGGACAAGACAATATTAAATGAGGTACGGAAATTGCAAGATCCCCTCGCTTCTAAACTGATACTGTTATTACTCAGCTTAGCCGCGAGTCCGTAGAGTGTGGTATATGTGACGTACAGTACGACTGGTCAGCATTTCCACCCGGAATTTGCCAGTGTAAGTCGGACCTTCCTCGATCCGCCTCGGTGGGTCGTGTCGTCAGATTTCCTCCTACCTGTGCGCGGTGCAGCTCTCGTAAATGTCGTCCCGTGCAGATTCTTCATTGGCGCATTGGATGTCTCTGTCGGTGGAAGCTAATTATCTGAAATTGCTGTCGATCAACTTTGGGGTATCTACTTACTCGAAATTAACATCCAAAATGCCATAATATCACTTTCATTCCTATTAGATCAATAATGAAACACTCGTGTCACAAACTACTCTTAACCGAGAACACAGCTACCATCGAACAAGACAGGAAGAGCTCTTAACGCCGACTGCCGACTTTGGAGCGCAGTCCGTATCTCTTACTACACTCCTGGAAATTGAAATAAGAACACCGTGATTTCATTGTCCCAGGAAGGGGAAACTTTATTGACACATTCCTGGGGTCAGATACATCACATGATCACACTGACAGAACCACAGGCACATAGACACAGGCAACAGAGCATGCACAATGTCGGCACTAGTACAGTGTATATCCACCTTTCGCAGCAATGCAGGCTGCTATTCTCCCATGGAGACGATCGTAGAGATGCTGGATGTAGTCCTGTTGAACGGCTTGCCATGCCATTTCCACCTGGCGCCTCAGTTGGACCAGCGTTCGTGCTGGACGTGCAGACCGCGTGAGACGACGCTTCATCCAGTCCCAAACATGCTCAATGGGGGACAGATCCGGAGATCTTGCTGGCCAGGGTAGTTGACTTACACCTTCTAGAGCACGTTGGGTGGCACGGAATACATGCGGACGTGCATTGTCTTGTTGGAACAGCAAGTCCCCTTGCCGGTCTAGGAATGGTAGAACGATGGGTTCGATGACGGTTTGGATGTACCGTGCACTATTCAGTGTCCCCTCGACGATCACCAGTGGTGTACGGCCAGTGTAGGAGATCGCTCCCCACACCATGATGACGGGTGTTGGCCCTGTGTGCCTCGGTCGTATGCAGTCCTGATTGTGGCGCTCACCTGCACGGCGCCAAACACGCATACGACCATCACTGGCACCAAGGCAGAAGCGACTCTCATCGCTGAAGACGACACGTCTCCATTCGTCCCTCCATTCACGCCTGTCGCGACACCACTGGAGGCGGGCTGCACGATGTTTGGGCGTGAGCGGAAGACGGCCTAACGGTGTGCGGGACCGTAGCCCAGCTTCATGGAGACGGTTGCGAATGGTCTTCGCCGATACCCCAGGAGCAACAGTGTCCCTAATTTGCTGGGAAGTGGCGGTGCGGTCCCCTACGGCACTGCGTAGGATCCTACGGTCTTGGCGTGCATCCGTGCGTCGCTGCGGTCCGGTCCCAGGTCGACGGGCACGTGCACCTTCCGCCGACCACTGGCGACAACATCGATGTACTGTGGAGACCTCACGCCCCACGTGTTGAGCAATTCGGCGGTACGTCCACCCGGCCTCCCGCATGCCCACTATACGCCCTCGCTCAAAGTCCGTCAACTGCACATACGGTTCACGTCCACGCTGTCGCGGCATGCTACCAGTGTTAAAGACTGCGATGGAGCTCCGTATGCCACGGCAAACTGGCTGACACTGACGGCGGCGGTGCACAAATGCTGCGCAGCTAGCACCATTCGGCGGCCAACACCGCGGTTCCTGGTGTGTCCGCTGTGCCGTGCGTGTGATCATTGCTTGTACAGCCCTCTCACAGTGTCCGGAGCAAGTATGGTGGGTCTGACACACCGGTGTCAATGTGTTCTTTCTTCCATTTCCAGGAGTGTAGTTTCGGCACAGTTCGTGGATTTCCGATCAAGTTCGTACTTACTAAGATATGCATTTGTTAATGAACAGGTGTGAATTTTAACGAGGCAAAATTATGATAAATAGTTTTAAACATCCAGAGGCTCCTCCTAGTATTTATGTTGTCATAAATGACTTTAATTATTAAATATAAATAAACAAAATAGGTGACTTTAGCGCCAAGACGGCGGTACTTCCCGTCATGTATATTTCCCAGGCTGACGCTCGTTGCTACGGTCCAGAGCCGAGCCCCACCCCACTACGCGCGACATATGATCGCTTCAGAATGGTTCAAATGACTCTGAGCACTATGGGACTTGACATCTATGGTCATCAGTCCCCTAGAACTTAGAACTACTTAAACCTAACTAACCTAAGGACAGCACACAACACCCAGCCATCACGAGGCAGAGAAAATCCCTGACCCCGCCGGGAATATAATCGCTTCGCCACCTAGCCAGCCAGCGTGGGAAATGCTCTCCGATTCATGGCCGGCTACGGACTACAGCACTTCCTAACTATCGTGAATACATCAAGGAGAGACAAAATTTATTAAAACTGGTAAGAATGTCTTCCTTACAAAATCCACCGGCGATGTCAGTTTGGGTGTTTAGTGACAGGTGCTCAGTTACGTGCCGAAAACTAAACTTTGGTAGGTCTCACTATGCTAATGAAGCTGTGTGACACTCACCGATCGGCGACGACGTCGGTGCATTCCTTCCAGCGGGGCTCCCGCTCCGTCTTTCCAGACACAGTGGACTCGTACTCGAGCTGGCGGCTGCGCAGTTCCTCCGTCATGTAGGGGACCGAGGCCTCTGCCGCCCGCCACATGGCGTAGTTGGCCATCACCCTGCAGGACACAAAACTGTTTACTCGCACACACACACACACACACACACACACACACACACACACACGTTACCACCTCCCTGGCGCCCTATATGCACAGCGTGGCACACAGAATCGCGGCGTTCACTGCTGTGAAAGTGTTTTCAGACTATCACATTATTAAATTCTATGAAACAAGGAAAACACAGTAAAACGAGTTTCTCCCGGCATGTTGTAACGGAACATATTAAAGGCTTTACTTTACCGAAGTATGCGATACCCTCCAAATTCAACCAGTTTAACGAGTATTTATGATTATAGAAAAGTTATTGTGTATGTTAACAATGATTGCATAACATGTCTCCATAAACAGTCAACCCATTAAATTATACTGAATAACTGACCCACACAAAAGTTAATATCACTTGATCACTGATACAGCAAATGTCATCATGTAAAAACACTAAGTTCATCTTAAATAATTAATATGAAGTACGAAAAATAGTGGCCAACTTAGGTATTTTGGATCTCCTTAAATAAAAATCACCCAGTGAAACCTATTTGTTCGCTAGGAGCGTTTTCACTCAGTCTTCACGTAATCAATCCTATTTTAGACGAAAACCAATGTAATTCTTAATATTTCATGTTATTTACTTATTTCTGAAAATTAGAGAAGTCAATTGACAAACTTCTAAAAAACGGTCTTTATGTAACAAAGAATTATTGTGTCAAGTCAACAAATCTGTCTGTCATTTTAATAACATGTTAAATTACGTCACTCGATGCAAATTAATAACTTTTCTGCACAAATTATGATAACAGATGTACATGTGACTTATAAACTATATCTCTTTTTAGTAGTTCTTTGACAATGTTATAAATACAAGCAGCAAGAAGGATCGGACGCAGTCGGAATGTCACTTTGGTAAAGTGTGTTTGTGTGTTATTGTTTGACGTGGATAAACAATGCAAAGAACATGTAAAGGAAGTACCACTTTGTGTTGTGTCATGGTCTTTGGTGGACAGTGGAATTAAGATGGCCACCAAAGTAATACATATTTGAAGTTTACATATTTATTGGTTTCGCTCGTTCTTTATCATCAAAAGCACATAAAAAAACACGGGACCTCATGTTTTTAACCCTAGACAACCAGATTTAGAGCCAGCATCAGCATCGAGGCACAGCAGCGATCCAGCAAGCAGCAGCGATTACCACAATGCATTTTAATGGTGCAAACCTAACATCAAGTGCTGACAAGCTCCATAAATGGGAATGAAATAGTGCGATTACAGCAATTAGGAATATCTACGACTAGGCGACCATTACAATGTAAGGCCAGTTTTACGAGAACCACTTACACGTCTGCAGCAGCACCCCAATCGTCCAAATCTGGAACTGCCAACATTTTCACTAAGCGCCTACTTCAATGCGAGATGCTTTTAATAATTTCCACAACAAAACTCTGTCTTGGAATCCGGCAGGAAACCCAAAGAGATTGTGGTCATACATTAAGCACACCGACGGCAAGACGCAATCAATACCTTCACTGCGCAATTACAACTGTGAAGTCACTGATGACAATGCCACTACAGGAGAATTATTAAACACGGTGTTCCGAAACTCCTTGACCAAAGAAGATGAATTAAATGTTCCTGAATTCCAATCAAGAACAACTGCCAAGATGAGAAACATAGAAGTAGATATCTTTGGTGTAACGAAGCAGGTTAAATCACTTAATAAAGGCAAGGCCTCTAGTCCAGATTGTATAATAGTCAGGTTCCCCTGATAAAATAGCTCCAGAAAGATCCGTACCTAAAGACTGGAAAATTGTAATAATCACACCAATACCCAAAAAAGGAAGTAGAAGTACTCCATTGCATTACAGGCCCATATCACTAACGTCGATATGCAGTAGGGCTTTGGAACATACACTGTGTCCGGACATTATGAATTACCTCGAAGAAAACGATTTACTAAATGTAGTACAGATTGAAAAAAATCGTTCTTGTGAAACACAACTAGCTCTTTGTACTTATCTACATATACTACATCTACATGATTACTCTGCAATTCACATTTAAGTGCTTGGCAGAGGGTTCATTGAACCACAATCATACTATCTCTCTACCATTCCACTGCCGAACAGCGCGGGGGAAAAACGAACACCTAAACCTTTCTGTTCGAGCTCTGATTTCTCTTATTTTATTTTGATGATCATTCCTACCTATGTAGGTTGGGCTCAACAAAATATTTTCGCATTCGGAAGAGAAAGTTGGTGACTGAAATTTCGTAAATAGATCTCGCCGCGACGAAAAACGTCTTTGCTTTAGTGACTTCCATCCCAACTCGCGTATCGTATCTGCCACACTCTCTCCCCTATTATGTGATAATACAAAACGAGCTGCTCTGTTTTGGACTCTTTCGATGTCCTCCGTCAATCTCACTTGGTAAGGATCCCACACCGCGCAGCAATATTCTAACAGAGGACGAACGAGTGTAGTGTAAGCTGTCTCTTTAGTGGACTTGTTGAATCTTCTAAGTGTCAAATGGTTCAAATGGCTCTGAGCACTATGTGACTTACCATCTTAGGTCATCAGTCCCCTATAACTTAGAACTACTTAAACCTAACTAACCTAAGGTCACCACACACATCCACGCCCGAGGCAGGATTCGAACCTGCGACTGTTGCAGTCCTGCGGTTCCGGACTGTAGCGCCTAGAACCGCACGGCCACCGCGGCCGGCAAATTAAGGGGAGCCAACAGCACGCGGTGTTCCCAGGCGGTCACCCATCCAAGTACTAACCGGACCCGATGTTGCTTGACTTCGTGATTGGACGAGAACCGGTGTATTCAACATGGTATGGCCGTTGGCTTCTAAGTGTCCTGCCAATGAAACGCAACCTTTGGCTCGCCTTCCCCATGCCACTTCGTGGTGGGGGGTGGGGGGGCGGGAGGGGGGGGGGCGCCGGTGCCCCCCGACTCCTGGGACCGTGTGCAATAGCGTCCTGTGCGGTCCGCTGGACAGGGGACGGCGGGCGGTGCACGCTTCGCGATCGAAAGATTTTTAACTGTGTGTTATTACCTGTGATGTGTGTATCGTGACGGCATTCCTTGCGCAATAGGAATGAAAAAAGAAATGCGATTGATGTAATTACTTCTCATAAGACCTGCATCTTTACAAACAGCAGAGAATGATGGGCAAGTGAAATCCAAGCCCCGAAAACTGATATTTTTAAATAAAAAAACTGTACACCCTTAAATTTCCCTTCATGAGATCCTTCGTCTCCAACACAGAGCTGCCAATTTCCAGGTAGAGATAGGGGTGGAGAGGGGCAGGGGGTGGGGTTGGGATGGTGGGGGTGGTGATTGATTTCCTGAAAAATTCTTTTAATAAATAAATAAACTATATTCCATACATTGCCTTGAATCCCCTAAATTGTTTAAATAAACAATATACCATACATTGTATATTAATTGTTTAAACAATATTTCATACACAGCAATCGATTTCTGGACAAATTCTTTAACAACATAAATAACCTATATTCCATACACTGCCATAAATAACTAAACAATATTCTATACATTGTATGAATTGTTTACACAATATTCCATACACTACAATCGAATTCCTTCCAAGTGACCGATCAACTGAGACTTCTTCCTGCCAATTTCCAGGAGGAAGGGTGGGACAGGAGAGGGTTATCAGAGGGGGAGAGGTGAAGTAACTGATCAATTTAATTAATTACTCAATCAATTCGTAATCGTGAGGGGGGCTGTTAAAATAACTCAGACTTGAAAGTGTACCTGTAGCAGCGAGGGGTGAAGTTTCCATAGGGGTGGGTGGGAGGAGGAGGGAGGCAGGCGGAACAATAGGTTAAGTGCCTGACAATCAAAAGGAGGGATCCTTTTAGCAGAACAATAGGTTAAGTACCTGTCATTCAAAGGAGAAAAATAGGTTAAGTACCTGTCAATCAAAGGAGAACTATAGGTTTGCCCTTGAGTGCATACCTACTCCTGATGTAGGCAACCCACACTAACATAATGGACCTGTACAAAATTTGTCCTGCTACTCTCATGTTCAAGAGTACGACTGTTTGAACTTGCGTCCGGCCATCCCGATTTACGTTTCTCTGTGTTTTCCCTAAATCGCTTCAGGCAAATGCCAGGATGGTTCCTTTGAAAGGGTACGGCCGTCTTCTTTTCCCATCCTTCCCTAATATGACGGGACCGCCGACCTCGGTGTTTGGTCTGCTGCTCCGAATCGACTGACCGACCGACCTCATAAAGCCAATCTGGTTGTCAACTGGTCCTCGAGACATATGAGTCTCAACTTTATCTTTGGTCACCTAGACCTAAGGTACAGGTATGATTTCCCCATCACATACAAAACAGAGTTGCTACTCCAATACGGGAGAGCCCCCGCAATAGTGATGATTTAAGAAAGGAAAAAAGGGCCAAAGAAGTGAACTCTAGTTTGCGTTATTGATGGCGATAAACTAGGGCAGTCCACGCAACTGTGTCACCTATACTGCTGCAGTCGTGTAATGGTTAGCACATCTGCTTCATAAGCAGGAGACCTGGGCTCAAGTCCTAGCAGCAGCAGAAATTTTAATTCATTTATTAAGCTTCTATCACTATTGAAGACTTACTGACTCCTGCTGTGTTAAGCTCAAGACCATAAAAAGCCAGTGAGGGAACTCCGAGACCAGAAACTGGAGACATCAAGTAGGTTGCTGCCATAAATGGTAGCATTTGGTTGGACGAGCTAAGCAGTGATGAAAGACGCTTGTGAACTGTAAACACTTAGGGCAGCTGTCCCTGGGTAGGATTTTCAGCTCAGTGAATTAACTGGTAACTTCGTACTCCATCTAGCTGCTGTCATACATTTCCACAGTAGCCAGTGGTCGCAAAGACACACGTTTCTGCATATGCTGAAAGCACGATACTTGTTCCAGAGAAGAAGAAAGTCAGCGGTTTTACACAGGTTAGAGTGAGATGGAAAAGGAGTAAAACTGCAGGAACAGCGATCCCCAGTCCCGAGAAAGAAGTCACCGTCGTTAGGGCTGGACAAAGTGACACAGAACCCTGTTGCCTCTAGCCATACTAGGAGGGGCAGTGACGCTTAACTTTCAACTAAACACTGTTGCTACCAAACGTGGAGTTTCATAGAGTGTAACGGCAAGGAACCTACAGAGTAGGAGAAGGGAAGGACTTTATTGGCTAGAGGCACTGAGAAGGTGCACAACCACACGTGGAAATGGAATATGCCTGTAAAGGGCCAGTGGACTGGTGGGTCGACTACAGATGGGGAGAAGCCGTGAGCTGACACAATACTTTCAAAGCTCCAGATTTTCGTGATCAGAAGACTTTCCAGCCACTGCTCTCAAATTTATAATGCGGTTAGTGATTGCTACCCCTCTTAACTCTCACTAGTTTCCATGTGGCGTCGTAGCACTTTGAAGTTTGCCATTCACCACAAGTGTGGCCTGATTGACGACCTGTGTGCCCCTGCCAACGAGATGGGCTTCCGCATTGTGACAAGCGGTGGCCACAGGCAGCAATGGACGGTTCACATTCGGCGTTGGCGTTCGACGGTTGTAGTACAGAGTTCCAGGGTCGCTGTTCAAGGACACACTTTGTAGTGGAGATCAGCCAGCGAGACTTAGTCTACAAATGGAGTCAGCCACAGCCTTTGCATAGGGCCAAGTGTTTACTACAGTGATTGACAGTGTGTTGACCAGGACAGACACAGTCTTGTTGACATGGTATTCAGTAATACATGCCTTGACAGGTCACTGCATAGTTGCGTGTGTCCGCAAGCATCAGACAAGTTTCTGTACAACTTAAGTTGGTATCACAGCAAAATGAAGTGTATATTTGCGAATCTGTAATTTGTTTCCATTGTCACAGTTCCTCCGTCCACCTCGGAGCACCTAAATCTCATACACACATCAAAAAAAGTTTTGCATCAGCCCAGTTCCCAGAACTCCTGCAGATAGACGTTCCTTTGACTGTTCAGAGATATTACTAAATCTGCCCAAAGATGTGAACCACCATGCATCACCAGCGTCTATTAGACGGAGGGGGTCGGACAGCTGATCAGTTCCACTCATTCCACCAGGAAGGAGGTACATGGCTCATGTTGTCTGTAGTTCATCGGCGTCAAAATGATTAAAACTGTCGTTCGATCGCGTCCATCTCGGAAGGAACCAGCAATGTTGTTCGGACATGGAGGAAACAGAGATAGATAGGAATTGTCGATGACATGCCTCGCTCAGGCCATCCGAGGGCTACTAGTGCAGTGGATGACCGCAACATATGGATTATGGCTTGGGGTAACCCTGACAGCAACGCCACCATGTTGAATAATCCTTTTCATGCAGCCACAGGACGTCGTGTTACGACTCAAACTGTGTGCAGTAGGCTGCATGATGGACAGCTTCACTCCCGATGTCAATGGCAAGATCCATCTTTGCAACCATGACACCAAGCAGATGAGCCGACCAATAGTGCAACCATATTGGCAGCACATTTGCGAGGTTTTCGTTTCCATAGATAACAATTAGCGCCCCCATCGAGCACATCTTGTGAATGACTTCCTTCACGATAATGACATAGCTCGACTAGAGAGGCCAACACTTTCTCCAGACATGAACCCTATTGAACATGCCTGGGATATTTTGAAAAGGGCTGTTTATGGAGGACGTGACTCACCAACCACTCTGACACATTGATTCAGATCAGCTGATCTTGCAGCCCACACATCGGGAAAACCTCTCGATAACACATTCGTGGTAGGTTGCGCTAAGCAGATCTTTCACTGGACGAGTAGCACGAGGTGTTACCCCAACCTGCATGAAAACAGTGGTTTCCACATAGCTGCATTCTTCCAAAACAGGAATGACACATCATACAACGAGGTCTCGATAACGTTCAAACATGATGGTACACCTGTCAGGTCCTCTGAGTGTATTCTCGTTAAAGATGAGTGGACTGACAGTAAATGTGCTCATGAATCAACACCTCACAGTTACATACAACAAGTGTCATGGCTCTTTGGGCACAGCGCGTGGTTTTACGGTACCCCAAATGTGACAGTGCTGTGTATTCACTGCAGCCTGTAGTGTAAAATCTACCTCATCACTCCACAGAATATTGTCTGGCCACATGTCATCAACTTTGATCCGTGCCAGATATTCAGAACGTTGCTACAATCAGACATTTCAGTTGGTGCACCGTCCGGATCTTCTACAGGTAGCACTGTTAAACACACTACAGAACTTTCTGTACTGTTGACTTTGGGATGGACAACTCTCTTGAGACTGCACGAGCATTAGCGCTACCCAGGGCATGTGCTGCACAGTCAGTCACAGCAACAGCAACCTCATCACTGACTTCCTCTCGGATGGGATTCCTTTCTCTTTCAGATAGCATGTTGACAACATCATCTTCTTTAAACCATTTGATGATATCAGGCCTTTCTCAGCCCCTCCAGTTGGCGATACTCTCTCAATGGAGCACTGTAATTGCCGCCGTTTCACTAACAGCGCACGGTCTCTCTTCTCGATAACCACACTGTTCACTCACGTCATGGCTTTTCAAATTACGGTGTGGATGTAACACCATCATACAAACTGCGTACAGTGCCAGATTGGCGCCTGGTGGCCAAAACAGGAACTAATTTCTTTCCAGCAGAAATCGGTTCCACATTAATACATTAGCCTATATATCAAATTTAGATGCCATATAGATGCAGCCCACACTGGACCTCAGGATTAACTGCACATTAATTTCAACCACTCGGTACTGAGAGGATGTACAGTGGGACGATCACATACAATCAATATCATAGGAGCTTAATGGAAGACTTGCATGAAGAGTTCTGGGAAGATGCGGTGGATTTGTTTAAGAAATCGCTTACAAGGTCTTATTCAACAAGTTCTGGTATGTTGTTGCAGTTTATGAAGTAGGTGTTGAACAAATTCAGAGGTGCACTGCTAGCCTCATAACACATTGGTACAGCCCATATGAATGTGTAGGGCCCCTGCGAGCACGCAG
Source organism: Schistocerca americana (assembly GCF_021461395.2). Classification (NCBI taxonomy): domain Eukaryota; kingdom Metazoa; phylum Arthropoda; class Insecta; order Orthoptera; family Acrididae; genus Schistocerca; species Schistocerca americana. Next base: position 144,584,498 of record NC_060129.1, on the reverse strand, counting down.
AAGGGCCACAACCCAACTAATGCCCGAAGTAATGCTGGAGGGATCTGACACATGAATCTTGCAGAGCTGTCCATAAATGCATAAGAGATTGAAGGGGTGGAGATCTCTTCTGAACAGCACAGTGCAAGGCATCCCAGATATGTTCAACAATGTTCGTGTCTGGGGAGTTTGGTGGCCACTGGAAGTGTTTAAAATCAGAAGAGTGTTCCTGAAGCCACTCTGTAGCAGTCGTGGACGCGTGGGGTGTCACATTGTCCTGCTGCAATTACCCAAGTCCGTCGGAATGCGCAATGAGCGTGAATGGATGCTTACGTACACGTCACTTGTCAGAAGTACAGTATATCTAGATGTATCAGGGACCGCATATCACTCCAACTGTACACGCTCTACACCATTGCAGAACCTCCACCAACTTGAACAGTCTCTTGCTGATATGCATGGATTCATGAGGTTGTCTCCATACCCATACATGTCCATCTCCTCGATACAGTTTGAAACGAGACTCGTCCGGCCGGGCAACATGTTTCCAGTCATCAAAAGTTCAGTGTCGGCGTTTACAGGGCCAGGCGAGGTGTAAAGCTTTGTGTCATGCAGTCATCGGGAGGTACACGAGCGGGCGTTCGGCTCAGAAAGCCCATATCGATGATGTTTCGTTGAATGGTTCACACGCTGACACTTGCTGACGGCTCAGCATTGATATCTGCAGCAATCTGAGGAAGGGTTGCACTTCTGTCACATCGAATGATTCTCTTCAGCCATCGTCAGTCCCATTCTTTTTCCGGCCGCAACGATGTTGGAGAATTGATGTTTTACCGGATTCCTGATATTCACGGTACACTTATGAAATGGTCGTACAGGAAAATCCGCACTTCATAGCTACCTCTGAGATGCTGTGTCCCATTGCACGTGCACCGACTATAACACTAAGTTCAGACTCACTTAAATGTTGATAACCTGACATTGTAGCAGTAGTAACCGATCTAACAACTGCACCAGACTCTTGTTGTCTTATACAGGCATTGCTGACCACAGCGCCATATTCTGCCTGTTTACATATCTCTGTATTTGAATACGCATGCCTATACCAATTTCTTTGGTACTTCAGTGCATATACACTACTGGCCATTAAAATTGCTACACCACGAAGATGACGTGCTACAGATGCGAAATTTAACCGACAGGAAGAAGATACTGTGATATCCAAATGACTAACTTTTCAGAGCATTCATACAATGTTGGCGCCGGTGGCGATACCTACAACGTGCTGACATGAAGAAAGTTTCCAACCGATTTCTCATAGACAAACAGCAGTTGACCGGCATTGTTGCCTGATGAAACGTCATTGTGATGCCTCGTGTAAAGAAGAGAAATGCGTACCATTACATTTCCGACTTTGATAAAGGTCGGATTGTAGCCTATCGCGATTGCGGTTTATTGTATTGTCACATTGCTGCTCGCGTTGGTCGAGATCCAATGACTGTTAGCAGAATATGGAATCGATGGGTTCAGGAGGGGAATGCGGAATGCCGTGCTGGATCACAACGGCCTCGTATCACTAGCATCTTATCATGGCTGCAACAGCTCGTGCAGCCACGTCTCAATCCCTGAGTCAACAGGTGGGGACGTTTGCAAGACACAACAACCATCTGCACGAACAGTTCGAAGACGTTTGCAGCAGCACGGACTATCAGCTCGGAGACCACGGCTGTGGTTACCCTTGACGCTGCATCACAGACAGGAGCGCCTGCGATGATGTACTCAATGACGAACCTGTGTGCACGAGTGGCAAAACGTCATTTTTGCGGATGAATCCAGGTTCTGTTTACAGCATTATGATGGTCGCATCCGTGTTTGGCGACATCGCGGTGAACGCACATTGGAAGCGTGTATTCGTCATCGCCATACTGGCGTATCACCCGGCGTGATGGTATGGGGTGCCATTGGTTATACGTCTCAGTCACCTCTTGTTCGCATTGACGGCACTTTGAACAGTGGACGTTACATTTCAGATGTTTTACGACCTGTGGCCCTACCCTTCATTCGGTCCCTACAAAACCTTACATTTCAGCAGGATAATGCACGACCGCACGTTGAAGATCCTGTACGGGCCTTTCTGGATACAGAAAATGTTCGACTGCTTCCCTGGGCAGCACATTCTCCAGATCTCTCACCAACTGAAAACGTCTGGTCAATGTTGGCCGAGCAACTGGCTCGTCACAATACACCAGTCACTACTCTTGGTGAACTGCGGTATCGTGTTGAAGCTGCATGGGCAGCTGTACCTGCACACGCCATCCGAGCTCTGTTTGACTCAATGCCCTAGCGTATCAAGGCCATTATTACGGCCAGAGGTGGTTGTTGTGGGTACTGATTTCTCAGGATCTATGCACCCAAATTGCGTGAAAATGTTATCACATGTCAGTTCTAGTATAATATATTTGTCCAATGAATACCCGTTTATCATTTGCATTTCTTCTTGGTGTAGCAATTTTAATGGCCTTTAGAGTATTTTCAGGGAAGTTAAGTAGGAATCTTCAGAGGAAAGACAAAGGAATTCTTGTGAAACCCTTTTGTATAAATTTAGCCAAGTGCTGTCACTACCGTACACCTCGCGTTTATGACAGAGATCAGGGTGCATGCAGAGACATTTAGACAGTCAATCTCCTGTCGCCCAATACACAAATGTAAAAGAAATTGCTAATACAGATATAGCGTACCCCCTGCTGTGTACCGTATAATGGCTTGCCGAGTATTTACTCGGATGTGGAAGCAGAGCTCGGGCAGCCTGCCGACGCCCTGGCCGCAACGTACCTCTTGGGGGTGTGGCTCAGCAGGACCTCGAGGCTCTTGAGGTAGGACGGTGCCGAGACGATGACCACCTCATCGCTGGTGACGGCGACGTGCGGGGGTAGCAGTGTCCTCAGGTACTCCAGCCACGGTACCGACGGGTAGTCTTTCTGCAGCTGCTCTACAGTGCGCGGGTTGTACAGCTGTGTCACGTTGCGTCGCGCCTCTTGTGGCAGTGAGATCTGTGGAACAGCGGCGACTGTGTCATGACCATCGACCTTGTGCGTGGCCGATTCTATCAGACTTCAAGAAAAACAGCCTAATTTCAATGCGAAATTGATCAGGAAATGCAGATGAAAACTGAAAAAAATTGCAGGAACGTAGGGAATTAAGGAGATGGAGCCTGGATAATTTAAAAGGGTGACTGACTGTTGAGAGTTTAAATAACGACTGACTGCAACCTGGGAAAGACCGGCCGTGGTGGCCGTGCGGTTCTAGGCGCTTCAGTCCAGAACCGCGGGACTGCTACAGTCACAGGTTCGAATCCTGCCTCGGGCATGGATGTGTGTGATGTCCTTAGGTTAGTTAGGTTCAAGTAGTTCTAAGTTCTAGGGGACTGATGACCTAAGATGTTAAGTCCCATAGTGCTCAGAGCCATTTGAACCATTTTTGAACCTGGGAAAGGAAAACAATGAAAGTCAGATGGGTGGTTTTGAGATATGAAATACTGAAAACAGCAGAGGATGGAATAAACAAAACGACAAGTAAAAATCACTGGATAACGCCCGAGATATTGAACCTGATTGACAAAACGAAAAAACACAAAACTGCAGTAAACGATGCTCGCAAAAGGGAAGACAGGAATCACTCATTCACTCACTGGTCATACCGGACTCGAGAGTCCATTACGGCAGCAACGTATTTTCGGCATATGTCCCTGTCTTGGGCTATTTCCTTCCATTCACCTTCAATGCCTGGTCTCCTCAAATCAGCCTTCACATTGTCCTCCCATCTGCGACTCGGTCTCTCCACAGGATGTTTTGCCTCTAAGTGCCTCTCGCGTCCATCGGCCGTCGTAATTTTAATATATTATTATTATTATTATGCTTATTATTTTTACTGTCGCCGACTTACGTGGTGGGCCTTAATAAAAAAGATATTTCATTCAATTTTGATTTGCGGTTAAATGCTTTTGTGAAGTTCTCCTTTTTAACAATATTAATCTTAAATTATTTGTTACGTTAATGAATGTTAGACTCACTGAATCTTAAAACATGGGCATACAAGTTGAACAATGGAATAAACTTTTCATATTAATTTCCTCGGCTAGTCAGTTCACTTTAAAGCGAGAAATCTTTAGTTATTAATTACAATTGCGGCCCACACACGCGCGAGAGTATTTTTTCTTACCTCCGTTAACCATTGCATTGTAGTCGGATTCCTGGCTCTGGCTCTCGGCTATGGTACTGAAAATAAGAATCTTAAAGCTACGTATTTTCTGCAACTTCGTGCGGCTGTGGAGAAAAATGTGTATTACGTTAATAGCGGGCGAGTATTTCGCTTCCGCTAATTTTCATAAGTTAATATCGCCACGTAATGGCGCCGTTGGCTGCATCGGCCGCTGCGATTGTTGAACTGTAAATTACTTGAATGCAGGTTAATTCAAGGAAGGCGGACACGAAATCGGGATCACCTCTTACAAATCAAAAGTGAACAATGATATTAAATCAATATATTATCTGATTAATTCGTACAAATATGCTTACATTTGCCAGCACTCGCAAGATGTCCGTCTACACACAACCAAGACAAGAGAAGAAGTGAAGACGACTAAAAATTAACAAAAGAGCGTATCTCGTCGTCTCTTTAGAACCTTTTTTTTGTATTTCTTTGGACTTGAAACTTACACAGAGAAATTATTGTTTTACGGGTACATAATAAAAAATCTGTATCATTCAAGTTTTAAATGTCTCTTCTTTATAAATACTGTTTTTTTAAGTGTTTTCTTATTGCTTCACTGGGGACGCTATATGCCCTACCAATAATCTGCGCACTGCCCTGCCCTAATCCATTCGAGCTGCGTGACCCGCCCATCGCAGCCTACGTGATTTAATAATACTGATTATGTAAGGGCTTGAATAGAGTTCGTGAACCTCTTCGTTATGCACTTTTCGCCACTCTCCGCTAATGTCATCCCTTTTTGCTCCGAAAATTTTCCTCAGAATTTTGTTATCCAATACTCGAAATGGCTTTTCATTTTGCACAGTGAGAGACCAAGTCCCACAGCCATACAGCATAACTGGTAGAATAATAGTTTTGTATATTCAAATCTTTAAATTCCTAGACAATATCTGTGATGAAAGTAATCTATTCAGTGAGAAGTAGCACGCATTTCCTGTCTGTAATCTCTTCTTCAGTTCGGATTCAATCTCATTTCTCGAACTGTTGTCCACACCTAGATACTTAAATGTGTTCAATTTTTTTAACTGCATATCTCCAACTCTTAACACTTCCTGATCTACTGCTGTTGGAATTCTAGTAGTAACCAGGTATTTAGTTTTGTCTTCACTTATCCTTAGACCTACATCTTCGCTAGCCTTGATTAACGTATTCACATTTGCTGTTACAGATTCTTTCCTATCGCTAATGATGTTTAGATCATCTGCATACCGTAATATCTTAATATTTCCATTTAACTCCACACCCTCTGAATTATCTGCTGCCATTCGTACAATGTATTCTAGGACTAAGTTAAAAAGTAGCGGAGACAGGGCATCTCCCCGCTTAAGTCTGTTCTTTATTGCAAATTCTTCTGACTCCAATTTCCCCACGCATACTCCACCTAATACAGGAATATAAAGAAATATATTAGGCAAAAGACAAAATGCCTAATAAGGAATGTCTAGAGAAGAAATGCAAGACTGAAGAAGCACAGATGGACCGGGAAACATAGATATCACTTGAACGAAAATTAGAGACCTTTGGAGAAAAGAGAAGCAGCTGTGTGAATATCAAGAGCACAGATGGCAAGCTGATACTAAGCAATGACTGGAAAGCGGAGAAACTGTGAGACGTGGGATCACTATACAAGGGAAATCAAGAGAATATTACATGAATGGAGGAGAAAGTCGATGAAGATGACATGGAAGACATACTACTCGAGAAAGAATTGACAGAGGACTGACAAAATCAAAACAAAACCTCTTGGAGTGGGCGACATCCCTTCTCAGAATTATTGAAATCCTTGGGACAGCCAGTCTTGTCAAGTGTAGTTCTAGAAAGATCTGCTAATGATATTTTCATGGATATTGATAAATGGTTTAAAGCCAACTCACCGACATTAAACTTCGAAAAGACTCACTATATGCAATTCAGAACCTGTAAGAGGTTTCCACACAGCATTTGCATAAAGTATGAAGAAGAGCAGATAGAAGAGGTTGACAGTCTTAAATTCGTGGGATTACAACTTGATAATAAATTCAGTTGGCAGGAGCACACCACAGAACTGCAGAAACGCCTTAACGAATCTGTATTTGCAATTCGAGTGTTAGCAGACATAGGCGACATAAAAATGAAAAAGCTTGCATACTTTGCCTACTTTCATTCCATAATGTCATATGGTATAATATTTTGGGGTAACTCTTAAAGTCAAACAAAAGTTTTCAAAGTCCAAAAGCGTGTAATACATATTATTTGTGGAGTAAATTCACGTACGTCCTGTAGAAACCTCATCAAAGAACTGGGTATACTAACTACTGCGTCTCAGTATATTTACTCCTTAATGAAATTTGTCCTAAACAATATATCTCTTTTTCCAAAAACGCGCTCAGTTCATAAATGCAATACCAGGAACAAAAATGATCTGCACAAGGACTTAAAAGCAGTTACTTTAGTTCAAAAAGGGGTCCATTACTCAGGAACACTCATCTTCAATAATTTGCCGGCAAACATAAAAAATTTAGTTACCAATAAAGTTCAGTTTAAAAGGAGCCTGAAAGACTTACAAGTGGCCAACTCCTTCTATTCCATTGACGAATTTTTAATAGAAACAAATGATGTATATATATTCATACTGTTAGTATTGTTATTTCAGCTTTCAAAAAAAATATTGACATTTTCCACATCCATGAGAATCTCCTCAGCACGGATCTATGGAACGAAAAACTAATCTAATCTAATCAAAAAAATTCCATCTGATTTACAAGATATATAAGACAAGGTAAATAGCGTCCGACTTCACAAATAATGTAATAATCCCAATTTCAAAGGAAGCATAAGGTGTCAGGTCGGAGATCACCAACACAATGGTAAGTTATAGCTTTAGAAAGGACTCACCTAGGGAAAGACTAGCAAAAGATAACCTGTCATACGGTTAGTTTGGCTTCTGGTTGTTGTTGTTGTTGTCTTCAGTCCTGAGACTGGTTTGATGCAGCTCTCCATGCTACTCTATCCTGTGCAAGCTTCTTCATCTCCCAGTAACTACTGCAACCTACATCCTTCTGAATCTGCTTAGTGTATTCATCTCTTGGTCTCCCTCTACGATTTTTAACCTCCACGCTGCCCTCCAATACTAAATTGGTGATCCCTTGATGTCTCGCAACATGTCCTACCAACCGATCCCTTCTTCTAGTCAAGTTGTGCCACAATTTTCTCTTATCCCCAATCCTATTCAATACCTCCTCATTAGTTGAGTGATCTACCGATCTAATCTTCAGCATTCTTCTGTAGCACCACATTTCAAAAGCTTCTATTCTCTTCTTGTCCAAACTATTTATCGTCCATGTTTCACTTCCATACATGGCTACACTCCATACAAATACTTTCAGAAACGACTTCCTGACACTTAAATCTATACTCGATGTTAACAAATTTCTCTTCTTCACAAACGCTTTCCTTGCCATTGCCAGTCTACATTTTATATCCTCTCTACTTCGACCATCATCAGTAATTTTGCTCCCCAAATAGCGAAACTCTTTTACTACTTTAAGTGTCTCATTTCCTAATCTAATTTCCTCAGCATCACCCAACTTAATTCGACTACATTCCATGATCCTCGTTTTGATTTTGTTGATGTTCATATATACTCCTTTCAAGACACTATCCATTCCGTTCAACTGCTCTTCCAAGTCCTTTGCTGTCTCTGACAAAATTACAATGTCATCGTCAGACCTCAAAGTTTTCATTTCTTCTCCATGGATTTTAATACCTACTCCGAATTTTTCTTTTGTTTCCTTCACTGCTTGCTCAATATACAGATTGAATAGCATCGGGGAGAGGCTACAACCCTGTCTTACTCCCTTCCCAACCACTGCTTCCCTTTCGTGTCCCTCGACTCTTATAACTGCCATCTGGTTTCTGTACAAATTGTAAATAGCCATTCGCTCCCTGTATTTTACACCTGCCACCTTCAGAATTTGAAAGAGAGTATTCCAGTCAACATTGTCAAAAGCTTTCTCTAAGTCTACAAATGCTAGAAACGTAGGTTTGCCTTTCCTTAAACTAGCTTCTAGGATAAGTCGTAGGGTCAGTATTGCCTCACGTGTTCCAATATTTCTACAGAATGCAAACTGATCTTCCCCAAGGTCGGCTTCTACTAGTTTTTCCATTCGTCTGCAAAGAATTCGCGTTAGTATTTTGCAACCATGACTTATTAAACTGATAGTTCGGTAATTTTCACATCTGTCAACACCTACTTTCTTTGGGATTGGAATTATTATATTCTTCTTGAAGTCTGAGGGTATTTCGCCTGTCTCATATATCTTGCTCACCAGATGGTAGAGTTTTGTCAGGACTGGCTCTCCCAAGGCTGTCAGTAGTTCTAATGGGATGTTGTCTACTCCCGGGGCCTTGTTTTGACTCAGGTCTTTCAGTGCTCTGTCAAACTCTTCACGCAGCATCATACCTCCCATTTCATCTTCATCTACATCCTCCTCCATTTCCATAATATTGTCCTCAAGTACATCGCCCTTGTATAGACCCTCTATATACTCCCTCCACCTTTGTGGTTTTCCTTCTTTGCTTAGAACTGGGTTTCCATCTGAGCTCTTGATATTCGTATAAGTGGTTCTCTTTTCTTCAAAGGTCTCTTTAATTTTCCTGTAGGCAGCTTCTATCTTAACCCTGGTGAGACAAGCCTCTACATCCTTACATTTATCCTCTAGCCATCCCTGCTTAGCCATTTTGCACCTCCTGTCAATCTCATTTTTGAGACGTTTGTATTCCTTTTTGCCTGCTTCATTTACTGCATTTTTATATTTTCTCCTTTCATCAATTAAGTTCAATATTTCTTCTGTTACCCAAGGATTTCTAGCAGCCCTCGTCTTTTTACCTACTTTATCCTCTGCTGCCTTCACTACTTCATCCCTCAAAGCTACCCATTCTTCTTCTACTGTATTTCTTTCCTCCATTCCTGTCATTTGTTCCTTTATGGTCTCCTTGAAACTCTGTACAACCTCTGGTTCTTTCAGTTTATCCAGGTCCCTTCTCCTTAAATTTCCACCTTTTTGCAGTTTCTTCAGTTTTAATCTACAGTTCATAACCAATAGATTGTGGTCAGAATCCACATCTGCCCCTGGAAATGTCTTACAATTTAAAACCTGGTTCCTAAATCTCTGTCTTACCATTATATAATCTATCTGAAACCTGTCAGTATCTCCAGGCTTCTTCCATGTATACAACCTTCTTTTATGATTCTTGAACCAAATGTTAGCTATGATTAAGTTGTGCTCTGTGCAAAATTCTACCAGGCGGCTTCCTCTTTCATTTCTTCCCCCCAATCCATATTCACCTACTATGTTTCCTTCTCTCCCTTTTCCTACTCTCGAATTCCAGTCACCCATGACTATTAAATTTTCGTCTCCCTTCACTATCTGAATAATTTCTTTTATTTCATCATACACTTCTCCAATTTCTTCGTCATTTGCAGAGCTAGTTGGCATATAAACTTGTACTACTGTGGTAGGCGTGGGCTTCGTGTCTATCTTAGCCACAATAATGTGTTCACTATGCTGTTTGTAGTAGCTTACCCGCACTCCTATTTTTTTATTCATTATGAAACCTACTCCTGCATTATCCCTATTTGATTTTGTATTTATAACCCTGTATTCGCCTGACCAAAAGTCTTGTTCCTCCTGCCACCGAACTTCACTAATTCCCACTATATCTAAGTTTAACCTATCCATTTCCCTTTTAAAATTTTCTAACCTACCTGCCCGATTAAGGGATCTCGCTTCTGGAGCAGTGCAAAAATGGTTCAAATGGCTCTAAGCACTATGGGAATTAACATCTGAGGTCATAAGTCCCCTTGACTTATAACTACTTATACCTAACTAACTTAAGGACATACCATACACATCGATGCCTGAGGCAAGATTTGAACCTGCGACCGTAGCAGCAGTGTGGTTCCAGACTGAAGCGCCTAGAACCACTCGGCCACAGTGGCCGGCGGAGCAGTGCAGGAAGACAAGGTGTAATAAGGACACAACTGTTTATCTTCAAAAATGTAGTGAAGAAATGTAAACCTACATTAATAAATTTAGAGAAAGCTTTTGACAGTGTTGATGGAACACACTCATTCAAATTCTGATAGCAACAAGGATAAAAATAGGGAGTAAAACACTCCTACGACTCACACAGAAAAAAAACTGTCATTATAAGTTCAAAGGAGGCGAAAGGGAAGCAATAAATGAAATGGTAATGAGACAGGGATGTTGTCTCTTTGCAAGGTTTATTCAGTCTCTGCACAGAGCAAGTACTAAATGAAATTGTGGGAAAATTTCGAAACATAATATTAAAGTTGAGGAGGAAAAAATAAAAGATATTAGTTTCCTGATTACATTGACATTCTGTCACAGGTCACAAAGGAGTTAAAAGATTAAATGATCAGATCGGCTAAGACGGACAAAATACTATTCACCCACTTAAAAGGGTCCACTGGTCACTTTGGAGCAATATAGATAGCGTACAACTTTGTAGTGCGATGGCGTATGACCCTTCAACACTGATCTAAGTCAAGGCAGTGAAGCAGACTATATGTCCTAGTCATTTGTACGGAATCAGTGCAGTGAGTTCGGTCGACGTAGAGGCGTGACAGAATGCCAGAAAGGAGCTATTGTGTTTGCACGTGCCCATGACTACGCTGTGAATTAAGTTGTTTGATTGGTTGGTGTATCAATGCAGACTACCCAGTGTGTCTACAAGAAATGGTACACCACTTGCAAACACATAACATGGCATAAGAACTGTGGTTGGTAAAAGACAGGCCTGGCTAAAGGGGTGGGCGGGTGGTGGGGCATTGGGCTAGCTGGGGTATCTGCCCCAGGTGGCAATTTCGAGGGGGCACCAAATTCATGTTCTTTAAAGAAAAAAACCTTATTTCACAAAGCATCTATCGATTATTCATACGATTTTAAAAGGCATTCCTGTTGGTTTTTGAACATATTCTAAGCTGATTTCTGAATGAATCAGAAGCTGATTTTTGAATGTATGCATAGTGTATTTGGTATCTCTACCACACCAATCGCTTTTTACATTTATATTGTTGACTGGGTGTGTGAATGATCAGCATTGTTATAATTATTAGCGAAATCCATAGATTCAGACTACCAGAATGGAAATAAACGACTATCAGAAATAACAGCTAAGAAAGATTACATATCAATCTTCTCGGTGTATCCAAGAAACTGAAATTTTGACAGAAAATTTTTGCCACATCGCTACACTACTAAGGGCCAATCGTACGGTCCCCAGTTAGCAGCTACTTAAGTTTTACTCAGAATAGTGCGGGAAACGTGTTGTATGAACACGTAATAAGCCTAACCAGAGAATAAACACGGGACAACTAGACTGGTGATTCTGGCATTGTTAGTGATGTTAGCTGGAGAATAAGTTTTGACAGTGGCAGGAATAGTGACTGAATTAGTGATGCTACAGTTGTTTGTTAGAATGAGGAAGGAAAAGACATGGATATCACACAAATTATAAGTAAGAATAAGATGACTTCAAATTCATATAAAAAATTTCATTCTACTACTTTTTGATTTCATGCTTGAGAAATTGGAGGGTATAAATGAAATGTGAAACTATTTTCTAATATAAAAATTTTTGCTTGTAGTATGCCAAATAGGGATTTGATATTGACACTATGCAAATTACATTTTATCGTGTTTATGTAAATGATTTAGATAAAAATGACCATTTGTGCCAAAACTATCTCGCTTATTAGGTATGTGTTATAATTGCTGCAATATTAGAAAGGCTTATTTTGCTTTGTCTAGTAGGCACAGAGAAAACAGAGGTAATCAAATTGAGAAACCATACCAGTCTTGGTTACTATTAGTGTTAACAGTTTTTTCAGACAGTGACATTTTGATTTTTCGTGTAGCGAAACGTTTGATGAACTTCGATGAGGTAATAAATTCTTTTGCAGAAAGGGAAGCACGCAGTGTAGAGCTGTAGCAATATTAGAGAGAGAAAAAATGCTACGTCCTAAGGATTGAAGAAATGTGCACTGTCTTGTTCGTCTCTTCCCTTTACTGCTTTCATGTTTTGTGTATTTAATTTTATGTCACACAAAATTGACAATGTTCTGAAGAGTATTCATTCTGCCAGTTACAAATAGAGAAGTTGATCATACAATGTAAGCTTTCACGGTCGGTACTGTCTCCACTTAAAACTTCCAGGCTGATTGGCTGTGGTCGATGCATAAAACTCTCCCCTGACGTTTCGTCTCCGACTGCAGGAGACATCCTCGGAGGTACAGCGGCGAACTGCGAACAGAACTCGAGGAAGCGCTGATTATATAGGCAGTACAGAGGGCGCCACTGTCGATCACGTGGCATCGGCTACGAGATTGTATCTGGTAATGCCAACATTCTCGATTGAAAGTAATCGATTGTCACACTCGCGGTGCAATGCTGACATCCAAATTTTATCCAGTTTAACACCTACGACTTGCCTGTTAAAATTATTATCGTGTTTATCAATCTCGATAGTCTCTCTATACAAGCGTGCATAATAATGCGAGGTTTTTGATATGATGCTCGTGTTGCTGAATTTTATTTCATGATCACCTTCCTGGTAAACATGTTCCGCTACGGCCGGTTTATCCGTGTGACCCAGGCGGCAATTCCTCTTATGTTCGACAAAACGGGTGTTCACACTTCTCTTTGTGGTACCGATGTAAACCTGTCCACAACTACAAGGAATTTTATATACCCCCGGTGTAGCCAAAGGGTGCCGTGCATCTTTTGCCGACCTTAAAAATTCTTTTATTTTCCTAGTAGGTCTGAAAATAGTTTGCACCCCATATTTGCCTAAAACTTTCCCAATGCGATCTGTGACCTTGCTAATGAACGGAAGAAAAACTTTGCCCATGGACGACTGTTGTTCGCCGTTACTCCTGATTCTCTGCCTAGAGCGAAGTGCTCGATCTATATCCTTGCTAGAATAGCCATTCTTCACGAAAGTTGACCGTAGGTGTTCAATCTCATCTTTAAAATAAACAGGTTCACAAAGTTTGTGCGCCCTGTCTACCAAGGTATTCATTACACCTCTTTTTTTGTCTAGGGTGGTGGTTTGAACCTTTATGTAGATAACGATCAGTATGTGTGGCCTTTCTATACACCTTATGGCCCAGCGTTCCGTCCCGTCGTTTAATCACAGACACATCCAGGAAATTCAATTGCCCATTCCTTTCCATCTCCGTAGTAAATTGGATTTTCGGATTAATACTGTTTAAATGTGTCAGGAAGGCATCCAACGCCTCTGCTCCGTGTGTCCATACTACGAACGTGTCATTGACATAGCGATACCATCTGGCTGGTCTCTTACTGGCGGCCTGCAACGCCTGTTGTTCAAAATTCAACAATCTCCATAAATAAGTTAGCCACAGCAGGACTAAGAGGACTGCCCATAGCGACCCCGTCATAGCGGATATTTTTCCTACCGATATTGTGGCATTATTCCGACACTGCCTCACCACAACCTACTTTCAATCCAGTAATAACTTTTGTGAACAGATTGACGCTTCCTCAAGTTCTCTTCGCAGTTTGCAGCTGTACCTCCGAGGATGTCTCCTGCAGTCGGAGACGAAACGTCAGGGGAGAGTTTTATACTTCGACCACAGCCTATCAGCCCGTAAGGTTTAAGTGAAGAAATAGAGAAGTGTTTGATAGACATTTCTGCTATTTCTGAAACAAAATTTTGCACAAAAATCTTAAAATATGTTGACTGCCCGGCTGTCCTGCTCTTCCCTTCCCCATTCCATGGAAGAGGTGGCCACTGGAATTTGCTGTTCCATTCTATTCTGTGAACATACGGGTTGCCAAGAGGGGTCGCAGACTATGGGAGAGTGAACTTTATTCAAAGTATAAAATAATTATACATTGCTGTCAAATGAATTGTTACATTAAATTAATGTTCCAAACATTCAACCATTGCATTTTTAAGCAAAATTTGTAAAAGAATTTTGGGGAATTAGTTTAACAATTGAAATCAAGTTACAAGCTAACATATTTATCAGAAAAAGTGAATGGGTGCTGGTGAAAATTATGGTTTGATCCTGTAACATTAGGCGTATGCAGGCGAGCGATTTGGCCACCTGGAGTGGGTACGAGCGAAGGTGAATTGGATTGTGTGGCTAAGGGCTGGCTGAAGGCTGTGTGGCTCCAGGGCCAGTACCGGCCAGCCAGGTGCAGAGGCAGGTAGAGTGGCTGGACAAGGGTAAATCCCAAACACGAGAGTTTTGGCGACGATTGTCTCAAGTAGCACAGTGCAGAATAATAGCAATTTTGGGCTTTGTGACAAACTGAAAAAAAGGCTTCTTACATCTCTTCCAGAACCATAAGAAATTACAGGTAGTGTCAAGTATTAAAGCAAAGCTGAATAAACCTGCAGTCTCAGATATATGAGGCATATCCAATGACACAACAATAATTTCAATATCTTTCAAACACCAAAAGTTAGTAATCTACAATGAATAAACATTTTCACAATGAACCTTGTAAGATGCCTCTTATGTAAGGAAGACATTTTTACCAGTTTTAATAAATTATTGTCTCTTATTGATGTATTCACGATAGTTAGGAAGTGCTGTAGTCCGTAGCCGGCCATGAGTCGGAGAGCATTTCCCACGGTGGCTGGCTAGGTGACGAAGCGACCATATGTCGCGCGTCTACAGTCTGGAGCCGCACGACCGCTACAGTCGCTGGTTCCAATCTTGCCTCGGGCATGGATGTGTGTGATGTCCTTAGGTTAGTTAGGTTTAAGTAGCTCTAAGTTCTAGGGCACTTATGACCACAGCAGTTGAGTCCCGTAGTGCTCAGAGCCATTTGAACCATTTTTTATGTCGCGCGTAGCGGGATGGAGCTCGGCGCTGGACCGTAGCAACAAGCGTCAGCCTGGGAAATATACGTGACGGGAAGTACCGCCATCTTGGCTCCAAAGTCACCGATCTCGTTTATTTATATTTAATAATTAAAATCATTTATGACAACATGAATACTAGGAGGAGCCTCTGGGTGTTTAAAACTATTTATCATAATTTTGCCTCGTCAAAATTCACACCCTTTCATTAACAAATGCACATCTTAGTAAGTACGAACTTGATCGTAAATCCACGAACTGTGACGAAACTAGTAAGAGATACGGACTGCGCGCCAAAGTCGGCAGTCTCCGTTAAGAGCTCTTCCTGTCTTGTTCGATGGTAGCCATGCTCTCAGTTACGAGTAGTTTGTGACACGAGTGTTTCATTATTGATTTAATAAGAATAAAAGTGATATTACGACATTCTGAATGTTAATTTCGAGTAAATAGATACCCCAAAGTTGATCGACAGCAATTTCAGATAATTAGCTTCCACCGACAGAGACATCCAATGCGCCAATAAAGAATCTGCACGGGACGACATTTACCGTGCACATGTAGGAAGAAATCCGACGACACGACCCACCAAGGCGGATCAAGGAAGGTCCGACTTACACTCGCAAATTCTGGGTGGAAATGATGACCAGTTATACTGTACGTCACATGTACCACCCTCTATGGACTCGCGGCTAAGCTGAGTAATAACAGATCTTGCAACCTCTCAATAAATAACTTTTACACTTTTCATGCAGTTTCAACAAACGATATCTCAGATGATAGCATTGCACGATGGCTATCGTCCGGGAAAGTCCCTCATCTGTATCTATTTTATTTATTAACTTATAAGCCTTTTATGTCTTTTTCATTACACAAATGTGTCAGAACACCGTATCCTCCACAATTACACAGTGAAGGAATACAGCGTGGATACCTCCCATTTTCTTGTGTATTCATTTAATGAACAGTTTACTTGTTCAGATGTAACTTATTTAGGTACTAATTTCAATCGATAATTCAAAATTGTGGTAATATATGAAGCAGTCAGTTCGTGTGTCAGCTGACACGACCTTTGTAAAAGAGTGCCAATAAACACTTTTGACAAGCACATCTAAATAACTGTTTAAACAATATTTAATGGCAATTTGCTATCATTTATCACAGGCACACATCACAAAAATACTGGCTTATTTATTTGTGGAAAAACCTTTTCTTATATTTTTTGTGAATGGTCTGAGTGCCACAAAAAGTTAATACCGTTTCTTAATTTAAGGCGAGCTAGAACAGAATTTTTTTCACATTTTTAGATTTTTATATCATTATAAAATTTGCAATTTTCTTAATAAAATGATATATATTATGGCAAGTATTTTATTTTATTTTTTAAATATAATCTACACCAGTTGAAAGAGCTAAAATTTTTCGTGCATTACTTCAAGATCTAATAAAATTGGTAATTTTTTTTTATATAGAAGGCTGTGGAGTGTTATGTTATAAAGGTTATGTCCAGAAGAGGATGGGCACCAGGATGAGGAAGTTGAAACAAAGTTTGAGAGGAAAAACACTCTCTGATCGTAAAACCATAAGAGGCAGGCTGCCAGACAAAATAATTGATGAACTACAGCAGTATTATGGGGTGGCCTTTAGAAATAATATTGAGGGTTTGTTGATAATGAAGCAGGCAGTATGGCCTACCTTCTTCCACAGATTATCAACTGAAGAAAAACCAGTCCACCACCTTTACCCTCCTGGACATGATTGATGGTGCAATTACTGCAGTGCACACTGCTCAAACAGTTCATACAGCCATAAAAATTACACCCCAACAGCAGTCATGGATATCATACAACCTATTTACATAGACGTGGCAAATCCTGAATTACTGAAGAAGTGTCTGCATGGTCAGACTCAAAATCCCAATGAGTCGTTCAATAATCTTTTATGGACTCGCTTAGCAAAAAATGTTTTTGTTGGAATGAAGACACTAAAGTAAGGGTCAGTGGTGCTGTTGTTGCTTTTAATGATGGAAACACTGGTAAAGGTGAAATTGCTGCAGCATATTGGAATTAATCCTGGAGCAAACTGCATCAGAGAACTTGAATGGATGGACAAGGTTTGCATTGATAAAGCAGAGTATGTAGTTAAGTTGGCCATTAAGGAGTCCAGAAAGAGGAATAGAAGAAAAAAACTTGGAAAAAGATCAAGAGGATGATATACAATATGGTGCAGGGTGCTTCTGAGTGACTAAAAATAAAAAGAATTAAGCATATATTGAGTTAGTTACAGTCTTTTGAAACTATAAAAGCCGTTCCTGAAAATTTACATTTTCTGTTGCATTTTTCCCTAAATCTCAGAAATCATTTTGAGTAGAGTATTCAGATTTTCAGGGAGTAATAACATACATATCCTGATTCTACTGAAGTAAAAGAAGAACATAATGTTATGTATAATTAGAATTATTTAGAATAATGTACAAAAAAGTAACTGTGTAATTAAAAAATTTTATTTCTGAAAGCAGTTGCTGAAATTCCATTATTGTAGTTCAGTAGACTCAGAACACACAGTTTAATGTCAATGGGTACAGTGGTTCCTGAAATACAGGGAAGCCAGTTCACTAAATTTAACATTGTTGGGATAGGGCATTCGAATATTCTTGTAATACCTCAGTTTAGTCCAAGAGGTGGTCTGGTTGAGTCAAAAGATGTCTGTGGAACATGAGAATGATGTAATCTATTCTTGGTGGTGACGGCCTTTAGCCACTGGGAAAGCAGACAGTAGCCGAACACTACAAGAGTCAAGTGGAGGTTGGGACTTTTCAAGGGAAGTGCTCACGGGAGCAGTTCTGGCCGTTTAACTCGAGTTCTGGGAGGAGGCAGACCTTGAAACACCCCCGTTTTGTCCTTTATTAGGTTTTGCGTGATTTACCGAAGCCGCCAAACAGTGGTTTATTATGATTATATGACCGTGTGCTTAATGGATGTAAGGCTATCGGTTTTTATGCTGTGGCTTCGTGGGTATTTCAACCAGTGCGGCCATCCTGAGATGGAATAGTTAATGACTGAAGTTTGTCTATTATTAAAGTCCATAAAGGTTGCGATGTATAAACTGATATGTATTTTCTACTAACACACAATTCCTGAGGCAGTTGCTATCTTCCCCTTACACGTTTAAGTACGGTTATATCTCTTTAGTGGTTGCTGATTTTAAGTACTTCGTCACACGCAATGATGATGGTTAGCATTCACAACAATTCTCACTGCAATCCATGGTTGTTGCTGGCCGACGCGGTTGACTCTAAACACGTAACTCGGCACTTATCACTTGGTTTTATATCACTCGCGAATCCGTACCGGTGAGGGTCAACCCAACGACGATCAGGGGCACGCGCTCATTTGTCATACTCCGGTGAATTTACCGTTTACTTCTCACTCGACCACCACTCTTGCCTGTCTCTTCTGCACAACTGCTCACTTGACACTACTTCACCACAGAACACCACTGCCTTCTGCAGCGCTCGACAATCGACTCCTGCCTGCTATCGACCTGTGTGTCGCATATTAATATCTATGTTCATGGGACCAGGGTAGCATTCATTTCACACTAGAGATGGGCAAACTAAAACACGTAACTGTTTCGAAACAAATGAAACAGTACAATGTAATGTTTCGATACGCTGTTTCGAAACAGGTAAACAGTTTGTGTTTTGTAATCTAATAAACCTACACATTTTATCATCATGAATGTCTACTCTATAAGTATGCCCATATAAACACAAATTAGGTGCGAGAGCGCTAATCATATCGCAGCAAGTATGAAACTATCACTTAGGCGTCTAGGCAGTTTCGTATTTCCTGCAGCAAATGCGCTGCTTTCGTGTCGTGTGACTTTTATACGACACAAGAACCACCACGAACGAAACTGGAGGTGGGAGCAAACTGCAGAAACAACGGATATGCTACTGGGATTGCCATATTCTGTTAGTATGGGTAATATACCCATCCTGCTAATGCCCATTCACACAAAGGGAATCATTGTGGATAATAGGCACAGTGACTATAGACTCACAAATAACGCCAAATAATTCGAATAAATAACAAAATATAACAGAAAAAATTTTTGTCTTTCAAGGTGTTTCGAACGATTACTATAAATACACCATGCTTCCCAGCCCTTCCCGTTCACCATTACACTATCAGTGATACGTCAAACATATTGCTTGCAATTATACCTACATCAAATTTATGCATATGTCTAATAACTGTCACTCTAAGCCTTTTTTTATTCAAAATGTTGTAGGCTTACTTGCGTTTCTTAATGTTATTACTGTACATGAACAGAAGCGTATGTTATATAAAGGTGTAATTTAATTGAATGATTTTCACATATTTATTATTTGGAATGTGAGTAGTATGCGTTGTTCTATAGTTTGGTTGGTGTTTATAAAGCAGATGTTACGCCATTTCGTAATAGGACAGTCAGCTGCAAACGAAGCTTTATTTTCGGATATCTTAAGCTTCATGCTATTGCTTGTCAAAAGATTTCGACACTCTTGAAAGTGTTTCATGAAGTGTTATGTTGTGTTTCAGTACCTGTGCCGAGCCCGAATCTCGTCCGACTGCGGAATGAAACATCACTGTTTCGATACAATTAGTCCGTTCCAAACACAAGTGGACCGAAACAGCCATATTTTGAAACAACGATACAGTTTCTGTGTCTGGCTCGAGATCGAATCTGGTCCGGTTATCCGAGACGGGGGCGGAATGAAACACCACTGTTTCGAAACAGTGAACCACAGCCGTTCCGAAACATTGACGCAGTTCCACGTATCGATACACTGTATCGAAACATAGAAACAGTGGCCAAGTCTATTTCACACTAGGTGAGGAAGGCCCTACGTCAAAGTGACGTAGGCACGCGTCATCATGAGTTTCACGAGTTGTCCTATCCACTGTTGTGTGCATTCTGTATACATCGACTGTTGTCTGCGTCTTCAATCTGCACTGTTTATTGTTCTTAGTTGATTTACAACATGAAGGCAAGATTAAATGGAACTGGATGGTTTAATATTTCCAGCAACATTCGGAATTACTTCGAACTTCAGTTTCTCAGTTTAACGTTTCTGCCCACATGAATTATGTACAATTCATTGGTTTTTATAAAAATACGAAACACTTTAATTTCTCCCTATTTCACGTTTTTATCCACATCATTTAAGTACGATTAATCGGACTAAAAAATGCCTAGACACTTTCGTTATGGTTATGATTCCATCATTCAGATATTCTTTATGTACATGAAACACACAATAATATCCCACATTCTTTGGATTGCAGCTTAATGATTAATTATTTCACGTTTCTATCCACACGATTTATGCGCGATTCATCGGATTAAAAAAAATTGACTAAAAGCTTTTTTTTTTACTTTCGTTATGGTTCCTTCGTTCAGACATTCATTATGTTCCTGAAACACATAATACCATCCCAAATTGTTGGGATTACAGCTTAATAATTAATTCAACTGGGATGAGCGTAACAGATAACTCCTGTCACTTCGTTTGTACACACGTATTTACATTTAGCTTTGACGTCATCGGTACAACCGCAAAGATCGATATACGCACTCATGTAGTCGATTTGGGTTATTTACGTCACGATGACGTAGTGTTACGTCACTATGACGTAGGGTTCTCCTCACCTAGCGTGAGATGAATGCTATCCGTGGGATCATGGCTCCCTTACAACCTGACTGCAGTACGAGGAGGTGTTCGATTCTGGGCGGTGGACGGCCGCCACCGTACGTCGACCTCTGAACGAACTTTATATCTCCAGAGGTCCGAATGTGCTCCAAAGTAGGACTCTGACTCACTCCGCTCGTATTACGGAACTGAGGATAGACAGAGTACGAATTATTTTCCTTTGTGTTACATGTGATAATTTGTGACTCGTCATGTTTAACAGTGAACTGTTTTGAGCTGGTGAATATTTCGTGTACTGTGATTATGAAATGGACTTAGTTTTCTTGTATGTTTGATTAAAATTTAGTTTGGAGATTTTGCTACCTTTCTTGCTACACTCTCAGCATAACTTTACTGCATTTGATAAGGGTATTTTCCTTTCTGTCTGTATTTTAAATGAATATTGTAGATCCACTTCTTGTTTATTTGAGATGTCGTTTCTCGAATAAACATTATTCAACACAAGTCTCTGCCTTCCACATCAATTACAGACATTAAAATAGAACCTGTGTTATTAAATTGTCCATTCACTCTTATTTCGTATTTCTGTGTATTTTATTACATTGCAACTCTAGCCAATACATTGTCTGTTTAACAACAGGATCACAGCTAGAGGTTATTATTTACAGTGAATTAGAAGAAGACGTCTGCAACTCCGCCTTATGACTATATTGAACTATTATTTTTAAATAGAGGCGTGCATAGCTCCAGTACCTAAAGTACAAGAAATCACAGGTAAAGGCATAACTGTTGCACTCATATCGAATGCTGTTTAGAAGAGCAACTACTTGATGAGGAGGAGGAGGAGGTTCAAATGGCTCTGAACTTAGAACTACTTAAACCTAACTAACCTAAGGACATCACACACATCCATGAATAAGGCACCGAGCGAGGTGGCGCAGTGGTTAGACACTGGACTCGCATTCAGGAGGACGACGGTTCAATCCCGCATCCGGCCATCGTGATTTAGGTTTTCTGTGATTTCCCTAAATTGCTCCAGGCAAATGCCGGGATGGTTCATCTGAAAGGGCACGGCCGACTTCCTTCCCCATCCTTCCCTAATCCGATGAGACCGATGACCACGCTGTCTGGTCTCCTTCCCCAAACCAACCAACCATGAATGAGGCAGGATTCGAACCTGCGACCATAGCGGTCACGTGGTTCCAGAGAGTAGCGCCTAGAACCGCTCGGACACTCCTGCCGGCAAGGAGGAGGACATTAGTGTTTAAAGTCCTGGCAACAACAAGATCATTTGAGACTACTAGCAACAATGGTCAGATACACTATGTGTTCAAAAGTATCCGGACATCCGACTGAAAATGACACAAGTTCGTGGCACCCTCCATCGGTAATACTGGAATTCAGTATGATGCTAGCCCACCATTAGCCTTCATGACAGCTTCCACTCTCGCGGACATACGTTCAATTAGGTGCTGGAGTGTTTCTTGGGGAATGGCAGCCCATTCTTCACGGAGTGCTGGACAGAGGAGAGGTATCGATGTCGGTCGGTGTGCTCTGACACGACGTCGGCGTTCCAAAACATCCCAAAGGTGTTCTATAGGAGTCAGGTCAGGAGTCTGTGCAGGCCAGTCCATTCCACAGATGTTATTATCGTGTAATCACTCTGCTGCAGGTCATGCATTATGGGGTTGTTTGGGGGAAGAGACCGAACTGGGAGGTCATCGGTCTCATTGGATTAGGGAAGGACGGGGAAGGAAGCCGGCCGTGCCCTTTCAAAGGAACCATCCCGCCATTTGCCTGGAGCAATTTAGGGAAATCGCGAGAAACCTAAATCAGGATGGCCGGACGCGGGATTGAACCGTCGTCCTTCCGAATGCGAGGTCATGCATTATGACCAGGTGCTCGATTGTGTTGAAAGATGCAATTGCAATCCCCTAATTGCTCTTCAACGGTGGGAAGCAAGAAGGTGCTTATCAGTTTAGGCCTCTGCTGTGATAGTGCCACGCGAATCAACATGGGGTGCAAGCCTCCTCCATGAAAAACACCACCATACCATACCACCACCGCCTCTGAATTTTAGTAGTGGCACTACACACACTGGCAGATGATGTTCACTGTCCATTTGCCATACTCACACCCTGCCATCGGATCGCCATATTGTGTACTGTGATTCGTCACTCCTCACAACATTTTTCCACTGTTCAATTGTGCTATGTTTGCGCTCCTTACACCAAGCGAGGCGACGTTTGGCATTTACCGGCGTGATGTGTGGCTTATGAGCAGCCGCTCGACCATAAAATCCACGTTTTCTCACCACCCGCCTAACTATTATAGTACTTGCAGTCAATCCTGGTGCAGTTTGGAATTACTGCATGGTGGTCTGGACAGATGTTTGCGTATTACACATTACGACCCTCTTCAACTGCAGTCTCTGTCAGGCTGTGCTGTACGTGTCCCTTCACGTTTCCAGTTCACTATCACATCGGAAACAGTGGGCCTAGGGATATTTAGGAGTGTGGAAATCTCGCCTGTAGACGTATGACACAAGTGACACCCTATTGCCTGACAAGTCCGTGAGTTCCGCAGAGAGCCGCATTCTGCTCTCACGATGTCTAATGGTTACTGAAGTCGCTGATTGGAGTACCTGGCAGTAGGTGGAAGCACAACGCACCTAATATGAAAAATGCATGTTTTTGCGAATGTCCGGATACTTTTGGTCACATAGCGTATCATCGAAATTGGAGTACCTGGCAGTAGGTGGCAGCACAATGCACCTAATATGAAAAATGCATGTTTCTGCGGATGTCCGGATACTTTTGGTCGCATAGCGTATCATCGAAATTGGGGTTTTTTCGTCTAGGATACAACTGTAATTCCTTTAGAATAAGGACCATAACTCTACCACTTTACAATATTCTGTGATCCAGGTTCCAAATCTATTGCACGACAGCCAGTTTGCTTGGGGTCTCTGAGCATAATACCTTGCAGCAGTTGTGTCTGTGAGAATTGGTAGCAAAAGTTAGGTGAGGCGTAGTTAGGTACGGAGACGAAGAAGGCTACATACAGCTGTGCCGAGTTCAACCCTGCAACAGCGAGCACCAGTGGGGACTCATGGCAGCGCAGGCCACCAGCACCGACTCTGTCCGTTGGTGTCCTGGTCGCAGCACCGCTCCGAATGCAGCTCTTTGTGCTCCGGTATTAACACTGTCCTAGTCTCTGATCGTGACTACGAGGATGACACAGAATATTGTAGGGAGTATCTTACTCATTCTCAGGTGCCGGCCACAGATACAAGGAGATTACGATGTGCTCCATGGACGACACGGCGATCCTCTGCTGTGGTGGACAGACGTGGTAGGCTGGAAACTTAAGGACGAATGTGCCTGCCCCCACGTTCGTGTGCAGTCCACCACTGCGCCACGGTCACATCCGAATGCCCCACAAATTTGCAAGTGACACCCTATCACCTGACTACATTTGAAGTCCGTGAGTTCTGCGGAGGGGCCCATTCTGCTCTCACGATGTCTAATGGCTACTGATGTCGCTGATATGACAAGCCAGCCTAGTGGAGACCCACAATGGTGCCTTTCAAACCCTGTCGGCCGCTTACAATTCCGTGTCCTCCGCAGCGCTCACTCGACGTCTGATCCCAGTTGGGTCCTTGTGTGCCCCTAGAGGCCCAGTAACAGCACAACACGACCAGCACAGCACTTGTTGTGGCTGGTCAAGCTGTCACAGAGAACTGCAGCTCCAGTCATGTACATACTCACAGACAATGTGTGCACGTACCAAGTTACATTGACTTCTGATTGTGTCTTCTTCAGACGTCCGACCGTGTCTTCCGGGTACTTTTACTATTGCCTGTGAAGATGTTATGTTGTTGATTCTGGCTCAATACCAAACAGAAATGAAGCCTAATTGCCTAACTGTTGTAACGGCATAAAACTTTCCCACAGTCTGGAGTCATAACCGGTTTGCTCTCACTGCCAGCAGCAGCGGATGGAGACTTCCGACGCGGTGACCCTGCACTGTCGGGCCACTTTCGCATCGCCCTGCTAGTTGACCCACAAATTACGCTTAGAAAAAAAAAATCTGGGTCACATGGCTCTGAGCACTATGACGCTTAGAAAAGATGATATGGCAAAATTGTACTTTGGCACTGATTTTCAGTCGGTATGTTCTGAGGATGGTTTATAGTCAGTCAAAACCGCAAATTAGAAAGTTGTCATCATATGTTATTGTGACCTAGAATATTAATATTTTTAAGGAACTATTGAGTTATATTGGTACATTCGTGTCTGCTGCTGAATACTTTACTACTTTCTTCTGTCTTCAATCGACATAATTGCTACCCAAAGTTTCTCCATAGTTACTTTCCTTCTACCTATAATTGTCTGTTCAATTTCTGAGGTATCTGTAATTGAATTGACTATTGAGATGTTAATCAACACAGTACCTACAGCCTCTAAACACTTCAGATGTACATCGGTCATTCATAAGCTTCAGTCCACTCTTCATTATTACCAAATTTTAATCTTACTCGGTATGTGCTTCTGGGTACTCCTTACAGTCCAGTGTCTGATTTCGGAATCTCTGCCTCAGTGCTATATGATTTATATGTTATCTTCCCATGTCCCTGTGCATTTTCCAAGTATACCTGCTCCTCTTGTGAATCTTGAACACTGAATTTGCTGTTACTGGATGAAATTTATCGCAGAACTCAAGCATCATTTGTCCCCTGTAATTTCTGCTGACAAGGCCATACTCCCGCACAAATCTGTCTTCTGTTCCTTTTTGTACCACAGAATTATAATCCGTGATGCCTATTAGAGTTTCATCTCCATATACCGGTTGCGTTACTTTTTCAGTGTTTTCATATACTCCATCTTTTCATTGTGAGACTGGCTTGTATACCTGAACTATTGTTGTTACCATTTGTTTGCTGCAAATTCTGATGAGCGTAATCCTATCAGTGTACGGTTCACAGTAACACACTCTACACTCAGCCTTCCTATTAATAACAAATCCTACTTCTGATATATCTTTTTATGATACTGCTGAAATTATCCAACGTTCATCTGATCAGAAGGCCTGAGCTTCTTTTGATTTCATTACAGTTGCACCCACTAATTCTCGATTTACTCTTTATATTTCCCTCTCAGGTTTTCTACCGTCCCTACCACATTCCATGCCTCGAATCATAGAGTGTTCCCCTTTCACTGATTACTCAATCTTTTTTCTCGTGATCACCTCCCCATTGACAGCTGTCTCCCAGAAATTCAAATATGGGTCTAACTCAGAATGTTTTGTCAATGGAGAAACCATCATGACACTTTTTTTTCTAATTTACAGATCATGTATCATCTGCTCAAATATTATTTTTCTTTGACACAGTGATCTCCATTGCCTTCTGCCATTGATCAATGCTGATTCTTCCGTTTTTGCTGGCAGCTTCTCACATCAAGTACTGGAGGGTGTCTCGAAAGTCTGCCTATTCCTCTAACCTCTTTGACAAGCCTGTTGGCTGAGCGAGGCTGACTCCTTATATTTTAAGTCTTTGGCAACCCATTTGTGTTGATTTTTACAAAAAATTTAAGAACTGGCCGGAATAAAATCTGGGAAGAAGTACACTTTGATTACTAGCCAATGACACTACCTTTAGACTACAGTAAGCACAAGTGGCTCTTTTCATACAAGAACTGCATCATCGTGTGTCTGTGCTGTCTAAACTTATACAGCATCCCTGCACTGTCATGCATTTGAATTTACTGCCTCCTGCCGCCATCACCCATCACTGTGCACAGAGCAGCATGCTGCACGACTAACTCACGTACACTTGCAGTTCTATCTGTGAATGAATATATGTAATACGATTCAAAGTTTCTCGTGCCTCTCTGGAGTGCACATTGCTCGGACAACACATCCATAGCATTGAGGTTCTGCATCTGTGTTCCTAAAATGAAGAGTGACATAATTCGAGATTCCAATGGAAGGACCCGACTTCTCACGTGGCCATCATTTTCTAACGTACCATATTATAACGTCAATATTAATTGCGACTCTTAGAAGTCTTGTTCTGATCAGGGAATACACTAAAGATGGCGTGGCAGTTATGCAAACTGTACCCTCCACCTCGTACTCACATTGGCCAGAGCTGTCTCAAACTCGAGAGACTGTCTGAGCTCGTGCTCAGCCCGAGTCCTGTCGGCACCCAGAAGAACTGCCAGGTCCACCTGGTACTGGTAGTAGGCACCCACGAGTTTATCCGAGGGACCCTTCACCAGAAACTCGCGGCTCAGCCCCAGTGATGCCTGGTCCAGCTGTGGAAACAGAAAGAAAGGGTCAGCATGTATTGTAGCTGCAGAAAAAGAAGTGGTGGTGAAAGGACAGTGGGAGAGAGGAAGAGACAGGGAGGGAGAGGGTGTGAAAAGAAAAGCCAGAGATTCAGGGAGAGAGAGAGAAAGAGAGAGAGACAGACAGGGAGTGAGGTGGACAGTAGGGTGGGGGTATGGTGACATTGTTTCAGTTCCTTATGTAGACTACCTTAGTCCAAATTTTAACTTTCTCTAAATTAATTCTCTTTGATTAGTTTGTTAGATCTAATGATTCTTTGTTATTTATAAAAACATTACTACATGTTCAGGATTTAACAAAGTATTTTCTGTTGTGGGTACCTGCAGCTGTTGAAGGGCATGAGGGTAAGAAGACTCTGCTGTCACCAGATAAAATTGTTTTATTGACTCACAACCAGTTTTATGGACAATCATCATGTACAACCTACATAGTAAAGAGTAATGCACAATGTCTCGACTTTGTGGTTCATTATAATTATTAAAGGTGATATCTAAAATACACGCACAATGTTGAAGGGTCACAGGTGTACCCAGCGCTCCTAGTAAAGATATATTGTTGAGCAAATACGGTCTATATTTCATTGGTAAAATAAGGGTGTCCGAGGTGTGATCCATAAATTTCATTAAAATTGTTGGAGGGTCGGCCACGTAGTTATAAACGCTTGTTTCGAGATTTGCCTACATACCCTGAGGTGACAGTAATCGTGGGATAGCTCCCAATATTGTGTCAGATACCCTTTTGACCGGCACACTGCAGCAACTCGGCATGGTATGGTTTCAGCAAGTCGTTAAAAGTCCGCAGCCGCATGCTGCCTCTATAGCTCTTTATAATTGCGAAAGTGTTGCCAATGCAGGATTTTGTGCGTGAACTGACCTCTCAGTTATGTCCCATAAACGTTCGAGGTGATTCGTGTTGGGCGATCTGCGTGACCAAATCATTTGCTCAAATTGTCCAGAATGTTCTTCAAACCGATCACAATTGCGGCTCGGTGACATGGCGTTGTTGTTTGAGAACATGAATTCCACGAATGGCTGCAGATGGTGTCCAAGTAGCAGAAAATACCCACGTCCACTCAATGACCGGTTTAGAAGGACCAGAGGTCCCAGTCCATACCATGTCAACATAGCCCACACTGTTATGGAGCCGGTCGGAGTGGCCGTGCGGTTCTGGGCGCTACAGTCTGGAACCGGGAGACCGCTACGGTCGCAGGTTCGAATCCTGCCTCGGGCAGGTTTAATTAGTTCTAAGTTCTAGGCGACTGATGACCTTAGAAGTTAAGTCGCATAGTGCTCAGAGCCATTTGAACCATTTGAACTGTTATGGAGCCACTACCAACTTACATAGCGCCTTTTCGACAACATAGGTCCGTGGTTTCGCAGGGTCTGCGGCTCATTCGAACACTACCATCAGCTCTTACCAGCTGAAATCGGGACTCACCTGAGCAGGCCACAGTTTTTCAATCGTTTAGGGTCCAATCGTTATGGTCACGAGCCCAGAATATGCGCTGCAGGCGACTTTGTGTTAGGAATGGCACTCGCATAGTTAGTCTGCTGCCACAGCCCATTAATGCCAATTACGCCACACTGTCCTAATGGATACATTCGTCGTAGGTCTCACATTGTTTTTGCTGTTATGTCACGCAGTGTTGCTTGTCTGTTAGCACTGACGCCACTGCTCTCGGTCGTTAAGTGAAGGCTGTCGGCCACTGCGTTGTTAGTGGTGGGAGGTCATGCCTCAAATTTGGTATTCTCGACACACTATTGACACTGTGGATCGCGGAGTATTGAATTACCTAACGATTTCCCAAATAAAATGTCCCATGTGTCTAGCTCCCACTAGCATTCCACTTTGAAAGTCTGTTAATCCTGTCATGTGACCATGAATCACCTGTATGCAAATGACAGATCCGTCAGTGCAATGCCCGTTTATACCTCATGGACGCGTTACTACAGCCATCTGTATAAGTACATATCGCTATCCAATGATAGAGGAACGGAAGGTTCCAAATGATTGGAAAAGAGCACAGGTAGTCCCAGTCTTCAAGAAGGGTCGTCGAGCAGATGCGCAAAACTATAGACCTATATCTCTGACGTCGATCTGTTGTAGAATTTTAGAACATGTTTTTTGCTCGCGTATCATGTCGTTTCTGGAAACCCAGAATCTACTCTGTAGGAATCAGCATGGATTCCGGAAACAGCGATCGTGTGAGACCCAACTCGCTTTATTTGTTCATGAGACCCAGAAAATATTAGATACAGGCTCTCAGGTAGATGCTATTTTCCTCGACTTTCGGTAGGCGTTCGATACAGTTCCGTACTGTCGCCTGATGAACAAAGTAAGAGCCTACGGAATATCAGACCAGCTGTGTGGCTGGATTGAAGAGTTTTTAGCAAACAGAACACAATGGAGAGACGTCTACAGACGTTAAAGTAACCTCTGGCGTGCCACAGGGGAGTGTTATGGGACCATTGCTTTTCACAATATATATAAATGACCTAGCAGATAGTGTCGGAAGTTCCATGCGGCTTTTCGCAGATGATGCTATAGTATACAGAGAAGTTGCAGCATTAGAAAATTGTAGCGAAATGCAGGAAGATCTGCAGCGGATAGGCACTTGGTGGAGGGAGTGGCAACTGACCCTTAACATAGACAAATGTAATGTATTGCGAATACATAGAAAGAAGGACCCTTTATTGTACGATTATATGATAGCGGAACAAACACTGGTAGCAGTTACTTTTGTAAAATATCTGGGAGTATGCGTATGAAACGATTTGAAGTGGAATGATCATATAAAATAAATTGTTGGTAAGGCGGGTAACAGGTTGGGATTCATTGGGCGAGTCCTTAGAAACTGTAGTCCATCAACAAAGGAGGTGGCTTACAAATCACTCGTCCGACCTATACTTGAGTATTGCTCATCAGTGTGGGATCCATTCCAGCTCGGGTTGACGGAGGCGATAGAGAAGATCCAAAGAAGAGCGGCGCGTCTCGTCACAGGGTTATTTGGTAAGCGTGATAGCGTTACGGAGGTGTTTAGCAAACTCGATTGGCAGACTCTGCAAGAGAGGCGCTCTGCATCGCGGTGTAGCTTGCTGTCCAGGTTTCGAGTGGGTGCCTTTCTGGATGAAGTATCGAATATATTGCTTCCCCCTACTTATACCTCCCGAGGAGATCACGAATGTAAAATTAGAGAGATTCGAGCGCGCAGGGAGGCTTTCCGCCAGTCGTTCTTCCCGCGAACCATACGCGACTGGAACAGGAAAGGGAGGTAATGACAGTGGCACGTTAAGTGCCCTCCGCCACACACCGTTGGGTGTCTTGCGGAGTATAAATGTAGATGTAGATTTTTGTCGCTTCAATGTATAAAAAAGGAAAAAATATTGTATAGTGAGAAGGCACAAATTTCTTTTTAAAAAAAGCTATAAAACAGTCGCCAGTACTGTGCTTAGTAGGGGCACAACGCAATTTACCTAGTGGACTGGTAGAAGGTGGCAGTTTCTCACTAGTGGGATGGCAGGGCAACCCAGTATTGGTAACTGTAGAAGCAGCACCCGTAAACGATTAAGATGGACTAAGTGCCTGGTGCAACGGAAACTATCGTGTCTATAATATGACATTATGTACTTTTAACTGTTGGGTCACTCTCTTTACAAGCCAGAATAATACTGAATTTCAGTAAATACTAATACTTAACCAAATAAAGATATAAAGTTAGCCAGAATGCTATTGTGCTTCAATCCTAGTTGATTATTCAATGTGAACTGTGTATTTCCTTTTTTTATATCTAACAGTTTCTGCTTCCTCTAATATATTCAAAACATGGCTTACTTGTACTGAATTATTAGATTTTCGAGGTATATATATACTTTGCAGGTTTTCAGGCTTTCCCAGTGAGGTGTTGTCATCTTGGAAAATCGTGTTTTCTCTGTCGGTAATCCGCGCCGGACTTGCACGATATTTCGACTGCGTGCCAAGCGAGGTGGCACAGTGGTCAGCACACTGGGCTCGCATTTTGGAGGACGACGGTTTGAACCTGCGTCCGGACATCCAAATTTAGGTTCCCCATGATATCCCTAAATCGCTCCACGCAGATTCCGCGAGGGTTCCTTTGAAAGGGCACAGCTGATTTCCTTCACCATTCTTGACACAATCCGAGCTTGCGCTCCATCTCTAATGACCTCGATGTTGACGGGACATTAAACCCAATCTTCCTTCCATCGTTCCTTCCTTCAGTCATATAATTGGCAATCTTCTTTAGGTGCTTCCTGAAGCTGGGAGCAGGGAGCCTCAGAAAACACAATTTTCCAACACACGAACACACTTTGTTTACATCAACACACGTAGTTTGGCATTATTAAGCCCTTTAAATTCATGGTTTAACTATCATTTGCTGAGAATTCATACTAGCTTTTATTTGTATGATTAACCTGCAGATTTTATGTTTTATTTGATAACAACAGTATAGTATTATATCCTCTAATTACATCAAACACAGGGTGTCCGTAGCTACATATTGACTGCTACATACGCACATCCCGAGAAACTTCTTGGACACGTGTTCTGAAAGCGTCGGAACACCTGTATCCTGCATCACATTAAGTGAACAGTCTTAGTTCCAATTCAGAAAATACACCATCATAATAAATATATAATTATATTTAACATGGGTGTGCAGTGTTGTTAAATTTTTTTAAAGGCGAAGATTTTGCCATTGAAAGAAACAGTGTAGATGCTGTAATTATGTTTCTTGATTTATATGTGGCAGGATAATTACAGGAACACGAATTATATATTTTCTAGACCTAAAGGTTTTGATAGAAGTTTCGATGGTCATATGTAAAGGCGGTTTGTGGCACAAACGTTTGTATCCAGCCCTTAGCGAAGGAGGCAAGACCTAAAATTGAGGGTATCAAGGCAAAAGCTGAAATACTTAACTCCGTTTTCAAATGCTCCTTTCCAAAGGAAAACCCAGCACAACTGCCCCAATTCAATCCTTGTGCTACTACAAAGGTGAATGAAATAAGTATTAGTGCCAGTGGCGTTGAAAAGCAGCTTATATCATTAAACACGAACAAAGCCCCAGGGCTTGATGGGATCCCTGTCAGATACTGTACTGAATTTGCGGCCGAGTTATCCCATCTGCTAATTATGATCTGTCGTAGATCCCTCCGGAAAAAAAGTGCCCAGTTCTTGGACGAAAGCAAAGATCAGACCTGTTTACAAGAAGGGAAGTAGAACGGAGCCACAAAACTACCGTCCAATATCCCTGACGTCGATCTGATGTAAAATCTTAGAACATGTTCTGAGCTAGAACATAATGAGGTATCATGAACAGCATGACCTCCTAAATGCCAATCACGGCGAATTGCAAAAACATCGATCATGTGAAACCCAACTTGCACTTTTGTCACTTAAAATACCGAAAGGTTTGGATCAAGGCAGTCACTTAGATGCAGTATTTATTGATTTCCAAAAAGCATTTGACTCAGTACAAAAGCTACGCTTATTGTCAAAAGTTTGACCATATGGCATATAAAGTGAAATTTGCAACTGGATTGAGAACTTTTTGGTAGAGAGGGCGCAGTGTGTTATCTCGGATGGAGAGTCATCGTCAGATGTAGAAGTAACTTTGGGTGTACCCCAGGGAAGTGAGTTGGGACCCTTGCTGTTCATAATGTGTATTAATGACATGGCAGACAATACTTATAGGAAGCTCAAACTTTTTGCAGGTGATGCAGTTATCTACATCGAAGTACTGTTTGAAGGAAGCTGCATAAATTTTCAGTCAGATCTTGATAAGATTTCAAAGTGGTGCAAAGACTGGAAGCTATCGTTAAATGTTCAGAATGTAAAATAGTGCACACCACAAACAGAAGAAAATGTAGTGTCCTATAACTATAATATCAATGAATCACTGTCGGAATCGACCAGCTCGTACAAGTACCTGGGTGTAACACTGGGTAGGGATTAGAAATGGAATGATCACAACGGTTGAGTCGTGGGTAAAGCAGGTGGTTGACTTTGGTTTATTGGTAGAATACTGGGAAATTTCAATAACTTTGCGAAGGAGCTTGCTTACAAAACTCTCATGTGGCTGGCTCTAGAATGTTACTCAAGTGTGTAGGACCCATACCAAACAGGACTAACAGGGGTTATTGAACGTATAGAGATAAGGGCAGCATGAATGATCAAAGGTTGGTTGAACCATGGAGGTGTAACACAGGGACACTGAAGGAACTGAATTGAAAACAGACGTAAAATATCCTGAGAAAATTTGTTAACAAAGATTCAAAACCCAGCTTTAAATGATGATTCTAGGGATATGCTACAACCCCTCATGTATTACTCACATAGGGATCATGAGGATAAGATCAGAATAATTACTGCACACACTGAGGCATTCAATCCTATTCTTCTCATGCTCCATACATGAATGGAATGGGAAGAAACCCCAATAAATGGTACTGTGGGTTGTATCCTCTGTCATGCACATCACTGTGTTTTGCACAGTATAGATACAGATGGAGATGTAGATGTAGATGATTAGTCCATAAGCCTTGCAGGTATGGCTCACACAGTTGTAACTTCGAGTGTGAAAAATACATACTGCTATAGAATTTACGTTTACTATGCAGGTTGAACCAAACTCCTAACCCTAATGCTACATAACCACTGGAGTGGGAGCGCGGCAGTACTTACAATGATGGAGCGGCGCGTGGAGTTTCTGTAGTCTGTGCCCACAGAGAATTTGAGGAAGTAGTCGGTGCTGTGGCCAGCCCTGCGGAAGCGGTGGATGCTGCGCAGCCAGTCGAAGCCCGCCTCGTCCCACGAGTCGCCCTCCACGACGGGCCAGCCGCCCAGCTCCTCCTTCAGGACCCTCTGGAGCGGCGCCAGGCCGCGCGACTCGATCAGCGCTGAGGGCAGTCGCAGGGGGATCGTCAACTGACTGGACGTGCTGTACAGGGCCCCTTCCCTGCTTCAGAACTCACATCTGAGACTTAGCTACTGACCATCTCTTGGAAAACTTAATATGTATAGGGAGAGTTTGGAACACTAGGATCAAACAGTGGTACTGATCCCAGTAAATGTGAGTACCAAATGACATCAATGAACATGTCAGGAAATAGGCAGTCTCCATATGAGAGGCCATTCAATTCTTACTCTAAACCACCACACACAGTAAATTTCTATAACCACAATATGTCTACATCTACAAGATTACTCTGCAATTCACACTTAAGTGCTTGGCAGAGGGTTCATCGAACCACAATCATACTATCTCTCTACCATTCCACTCCCGAACAGCGCGCAGGAAAAACGAACGCCTAAACCTTTCTGTTCGAGCTCTGATTCCTCTTATTTTATTTTGACGATCATTCCTACCTATGTAGGTTGGGTTCAACAAAATATTTTCGCATTCAGAAGAGAAAGTTGGTGACTGAAATTTCGTAAATAGATCTCGCCGTGACAAAAAACGTCTTTGCTTTAATGACTTCCATCCCAACTCGCGTATCATATCTGCCACACTCTCTCCCCTATTACGTGATAATACAAAACGAGCTGCTCTTTTTTGCACCCTTTCGATGTCCTCCGTCAATCCCACCTGGTAAGGATCCCACACCGCACAGCAATATTCTAACAGAGGACGAAAGAGTGTAGTGTAAGCTGTCTCTTTAGTGGACTTGTTGCATCTTCTAAGTGTCCTACCAATGAAACGCAACCTTTGGCTCGCCTTCCCCACAATATTATCTATGTGGTCTTTCCAACTGAAGTTGTTCGTAATTTTAACACCCAGGTACTTAGTTGAACTGACAGCCTCGAGAATTGTACTATTTATCGAGTAATCGAATTCCAACGGATTTCATTTGGAACTCGTGTGGATCACCTCACACTTTTCGTTATTTAGCGTCGACTGTCACCTGCCACACCATACAGCAATCTTTTCTAAATCGCTTTGCAACTGATACTGGTCTTCAGATGACCTTACTAGACGGTAAATTACAGCATCATCTGCGAACAACCTAAGAGAACTACTCACTCAGGTCATTTATATAGATCAGGAACAGCAGAGGTCCCAGGACGCTTCCCCGGGGGAACACCTGATATCACGTCAGTTTTACTCGGTGATTTGCCATCTATTACTACGAACTGCTACCTTCCTGACAGGAAATCACGACTTCAGTCGCACAACTGAGACGATACCCCATAGGCCCTCAGCTTCATTAGAAGTCGCTTGTGAGGAACGGTGTCAAAAGCTTTCCGGAAATCTAGAAATACGGTATCAACTTGAGATCCCCTGTCGATAGCGGCCATTACTTCGTGCGAATAAAGAGCTGCCTGTCATCATATCTAGAGCAGTTGTGCCAAGTGACTACCACGGAAGGCTACCAGAGTATCCATAGGAAGTATTCCACATGCAACCACCCCCTCTCTCTCTTGAGAGAGGTTGCTCTCATTATATATAGAGGTGCCCTACCTGAGCTCAGGGGAAGCTGACATGGTATCCGCAGATGGTGTTCCAGATAGCCTTGTAAGGACAGGAGGTGTTCAAAGTACTGGGTGATCAAAAAGTCAGTATAAATTTGAAAACTTAATAAACCACGGAATAATGTAGATAGAGAGGTAAAAATTGACACACATGCTTGGAATGATATCACGTTTTATTACAACAAAAAAAAAACAAAGTTCACAAAATGTCCGACAGATGGCGCTGGACAGAAAAACGTCTGTGACTGCGCATGATAATCATGTATAAAAGGAGCTGTAATGAGAGAGAGAATCAGATGCGCCAGCAGTCGTAGCATGTTGACGTTACCTGAAAAGGCGCTTTTAGTGAAGCCGTATTATCAGAATGGGGAATGTGCTAGTTTAGGGTTACGATCCTATCGCTATAGGAAGGGGATTCGAACGAGCAAAGGTCCGTTGACAAATGCAGCTGTGGCGAGAATGATTTCGAAGTTCGAAGCCACGGGTTGTTTGGACGATAGACCCCGTAGTGGCCGACCGAGCACAAGGCGTAATGCTGCTGAGACAGTTCAGGAAGAAATGGAGGCTGTAGCGGGTTCGTCTATGCACGGGGAAGTCAGCGCTCGTGCAGTCGCACGTCGCACCGGCATTCTATACACTACTGTTTGGTTGGCACTTAGGCGTACCCTTCGATGCTATCCGTACAAAATTCATCGGTATCGTGAACTGTCACCTGTCGATTTAGTGAAGCGGAGGGCATTTGCGGTGTGGGCGTTTCAAAAGATGGCGGAAGATGACGATTGGTTGAGTAACGTGGTGTGGACCGACGAAGCTCATTTCACGCTCCGAGGGTCTGTCAACACCCATAACTGCAGAATTTGGGCTACCGAAAATCCTAGAACTGCCGTGGAAACTCCATTGCACGACGAGAAAGTCACGGTATGGGCTGGATTTACCACATCTACCGTTATCGGGGCTTTTTTCTTCGAAGAAATGCGTGATTCTGGTTTTGTAACTGCTACCGTGACGGGTGAGAGGTACACCGATATGTTACAGAATCGCATCATCCCCAGCCTGGCTGATAAACACCTGCTGGAACGTACGATGTTTATGCAGGATGGCGCTCCATCCCATATTCCCATATTGCTAGACGCGTGAAAGATCTGTTGTGCGTGTCGTTTGGTGATGATCGTGTGCTCAGCCGCCACTTTCGTCACGTTTGGCCTCCCAGGTCCCCAGACCTCAGTCCGTGCGATTATTGGCTTTGGGGTTATCTGAAGTCGCAAGTTTATCGTGATCGACCGACATTTCTAGGGATGCCGAAAGACAACATCCGACGCCAATGCCTCACATAACTCCGGACATGCTTTACAGTGCTGTTCACAACATTATTCCTCGACTACAGCTATTGTTGAGGAATAATGGTGGACATATTGAGCATTTCCTTGTAAAGAACATCATCTTTGCTTTGTCTTACTTTGTTATGCCAATTATTGTTATTCCGATCAGATGAAGCGCCATCTGTCGGACATTTTTTGAACTTTTGTATTTTTTTGGTTCTAATAAAACCCCATGTCATTCCAAGCATGTGTGTCAATTTGGACCTCTCTATCTACATTATTCCATGATTTATTCAGTTTTCAAATTTATACTGACTTTTTGATCACCCGGTAACTTCAAGAATCGCTACAATGATACCTAGAGGAAGTGTTGCAAACGTCCACTGAGACAGCCTGCAATGATATATAGAAGAAGTTTTCTGGGTGGTTCCCAACGTTAATTACCATGGTATTTAGAGAAGCTGTTCCAAGTTAATCCCTCCCACCCTAGTGTGGGTGTAATCGTATCTAGGGAAGGTGTTTCAAATAGATCCCAAGAACAGCTCACATATCTAGAGGAAGTGTTCCAAGTGACTTCAGGGACGGCTGCTATGATATCTAATGCAAGTGTACTAAACGTCCTTTGAGAGATGTTGCAATGGTATATAGACAAGGTATGTGAAGTAATTTCCAAGGATGGCTGCCATGGTGTCTAAAGGAGGTGTTCTAAATGACATTCATACATGACTGATCTGATTATCTTGAGCAGGTATTCCAAGTGGCCCCCCAAGGGTTGGAGGCATGTACTTTCCAGCAACATTGTGAGTGTGTGGGTTGTCGGCAACATCCTAGGGGTACTATTAGAAGATAGTATACACAGCTATCTCGTGCAGAAGGTCCCACAACATTACAGGAAACTGCACAACGTACTGAAAGTGCCATATCTTTCTTCTGCATATCCAGTGGCAGAGGATGTGTGGGCAAAATATTTTTTTTTTGAAGTAAACTGAATAGCGAATAAATCCTTGCAAAAGACTTGACTCAGCTTCGAAAATGAAAAGCGTTGTCACTGCTGATCAAGTTAGTTTACCGCTCAAAAAGCTTGTAAATTGTAAGCACAGTATGGGGAGTATGTGCCTTGATGAGGGGAGACACGTTGTCACTAGTAACAAAGTTTTCTGGGTGGCTATAAGGCCAACACAGATTTGTGGGTACTTGTGCTTCACATATCTCTTTATTGGCCAGGCTACTGCTGTCCCCACATTAGGTTCTGTATTTAATGCAATACAGCATTTCATCTCAATGCCCTGCAGAAAACGTGTTTTTCTCACACCATTTCACAATTTGACTGTGTCTTATTACATATAGAAGTACTTTATGTACTTTCAGCATCCCAAGACAGCAGCCTTCACTATCACAAAGACATAAATCCACATATTTGGTATATGGTGACAGTATGGAATGCTTGAAAAAAAAAAAAAAAAAAAGAAGAAGGGAAAGAATCCTGCATAGACATGCCCTATTCCTAATGTCCCCTGGGTACTGTTGGGAATGGATAACAGCATAGGTGGCAGGAAAATGACACAGGGATATTTTTCTTTATGCTTACTTCTTTTCTACAAAGGATATAGGCTGGCAGAGGTACGTCAATACTCTTCATATATACAGCTAATTGCAATACTGACTAATTAAAGGTAGCTTTGGTAACTGTTGTCATGGCCAAGTGTACCTTAACTTATAAGTTACAACATAAATGCCAGGAAGTGGGCCACATGTGTTTTGTACTGTCACAGAAAAAAAATACAGACAATTTTTTACTTTCTTTAAAGGGCTACTTTACTTTCCTTCAAAGATCGAACTATACTCGTAGCCAAGTGTACCGTAACCTATAAGTCAGATCGGTAGTGCTAATGGGTGAGACATGTGTTTTCACACGTAGTACAGACAATTTTTTTTGTTCCTTTAAAGTGCTATTTTACTTTAGTACCAGAGTCAAACCATACTCTTGGCAATTGTACGTTACAACAGTAGTGGCAAAAGTGAGCCACTTGTTTTTTTTGATGAATAATGTGGACATTCGTTTGATTCTGTAATTACAAAGATCGAATTTTTGTGTGTGAAACAGAGGTCGGACTTTCCTCTGTGTAGAATCTTGTGCAGTGACATTACTACTCCGAAGACTCATAGTAGTGCAAGCAAGAAGATTTGGAATGTCTTTGACAGAAGCAAACCAGGCAGCTGTCATAAGGGTTTGCAAAACTAACATGTCATATTCTGGGATTTTGTAGTAATATTTGCGTATTACGAAAATATGCAGTTTAAGTGACACACCACATTAAAGATCTCTCCAAAACCCGTTTTAGTACAGTTTCTTTTTGAAGATCGCAATTAAATATGGTACAATTTTCGTTTCATTTGGTAATTGCTTACGGGAAGGCACGTTTTTAGAGAGCCTTGGAATCATAGTTCTGGTCGGTACATGTTGCAACCTACATCGAAAGTTCGTTTCTGTACCAAAAGTGGAACATAATTTAAGTTGGGCCTCATATCGAAAATATTAATTATAGTAATAATGATAATGATGACAACAGTAAAAGCTATATTGGCCAGTCAATAACTTCAGTTGTATTTTTCGACTGTAGAACATAAAGCATTATTCTCTTTCTTCCTAAAACGGTGCTTGGTGAGGGGAACCACAACTGAATAGTTTTTAAAATGTTAATTGATGAAAGTTGGATCTTTGGACCACCAGTAACATAGCCTCAAGTAAGCATAAGAAGAACTGTCCACTATTACTGCCTTGCCTGTTTAGTGTACCATTTTAGCCACATGTGTTTTGTACTTTTATAGAACAATAATACAGACGTTTTCGATTGTGTCACTTAATTTGAGGGTCTACAGTTGTGTTTTAGGCAAGTTAGATCAATAGTGCCAATGACAGAGCCACATATATCTTGTACTGTTATAGAGCAATAATACAGGCAATTTAGACGAAGAAATAAAATTATGATTTTTAATTTTAGGAACCATTAGCCTTGCACCAAATGGGATACAAATATAGAACCTAATTTACTGCCAAGTGGGATAATGAGAACAGTATGACTGACTCTGGGATGCCTATCGATTGGTCGTGTCAGTTTGCTGGCCAGTAAAATACTTAGTTGTGATTGGGAGAGCAAAATGTGTGTGCGTGTGTTGATTTAGGGGATCTATAACTGGGCTATTTCCAGGAAAGAGGCATGCTTTGACAATGAGCATCCACTAATTCCCCTCCATCATCTTTCCCCTTGCCACCCAATTATACACTGCCTGTAAGCAAGCACAGCGTTCAACATCAGTGTGAGGGTGCTACATAGGCTGCTATGTTAAGGGCGCTTTGCATGATCTTGAGGTCCCAAAAATGTACTAATTAGTGATGTCACTCACAACAAAGCTGTCAAGTATCTATTTATGAAAACTTTAAGGTGAATTTCATATTTGATTATGAGTAGTAACCATAAATTTACTATTGTCATATTGGAAAAATAAAATTACCTAACTATTTGTTTGAAGATAAATGTATGTAGTTTGGGTTCATATTGAAATTCCCTTGCTCAGTACCATAACATGCCACTGGAGGAGCCAGAACAGAATAGTGCAGCAACAACAATGCTCAGTTTGGGGAAGTGTATACCAACAATGTACCATCAGATACACTGTGAACAGGTGACTTGGGTGCTGAAAGACAAGACTGACTTACGCAGATCGAATTAGTAGACCATCTCTCTGTAATGTTATGGTGGAAAAGAATGAACATCAGCCACAGATCACAATTCAGCACCTTCCACGACGTGTTGAACACGACAAATGTCACAGCCCGCCAGTTCCGCGACTCCAGGCATCCGTTCAAAAGGCCTGGGAATCGAGGCAACAGCTGTGTCAGGCTCTTTGCTGTCCTATCTCTGTGCACGAGTGCTTGGTAAGTTATTATGAGTCCATCACAAATGAGTAAAGCAAGTAGTGGAAACATTTGGATACACCATCATGTGCAATGTGATGCAGAGAGTCTCTTGGGAGTGCCAGCATGTGATCCTAACAGATTATGAAAAAGGGCAAACCATGAGAGTGGGGTAGTATGGAAATCTCCTGACCTAGTTACAGGAGGCTGTCAAGACAAAGTGTCGCAGGAAGCTGTGAAAGGAGGCGGGTTTCTGTGCCACAACAATGCCCCAGTTCAAACTGTGCAGGACACAGTCACACATGCTGCTTATTTAGGACCACAAATTTTGACTCGTATGCCATTTTATTGAGACATGGAACCCAGTGGCTGCTTCCGCGTTCCTTGGATGAACACACTTTAGCGTGCAATGGATTCGCAGAATGATGGCGACATGATTTTGGATCCAAAATGCAGATATGTGTTAAAAACATCTCTGCCAATACATCTATTGTGTGGAAATTGTCTGTCACATTGAAGGATAAATGTGAAGAGACTAACAGCATCAATAGGTTCCATAGTCAGAGTTTGATTTATTAAGATGATACGTCTCCCCCCCCCCTCCCATCCTTGAACCATGGCCCTTGCCATTGGTGGGGAGGCTTGCCTGTATCAGCAATACAGATAGCCATACCATTGGTGCAACCACAATGGAGGGTTATCTGCTGAAAGGTCAGACAAATGTGTGGCTCCTGAAGAGGGGCAGCAGCCTTTTCAGTAGTAGCAGGGGCATGTATATATACATATATCAGTCAATCATCCAGACTGTTGCCCCTTTGTCCCTGCTGGGAAAATTCATGACGGAATGTAATAATATTATGAAAACAATAGTTGCTACCCACGATATGGCAGAGATGCTGAGTCGCAGATAGGCAGATTATTGTAATGTGTGTGTGTGTGTGTGTGTGTGTGTGTGTGTGTGTGTGTCTGTTGTCTGTGTTTAACAAAGGCCTTGTTAGGTGAAAGCTTATTGTGTGACAGTCTTTCTGTTGTGCCTGTCTGAGTCAGCATCTATGCTATATGCAGCAACTATCCTTTTCTGTCACTGTTTACAATGTACCATAGTAGTGTAGAGCAAGTTGAGATGAACAGTTTGATACAAGACACTTGTGGTCTATCAAGTCAGGAAACTGCCTCAAATTGGCCTACAAAGACTACGTAAGCTACAGCATATGCACATCCAGCAAGTTTTTCAACAATCTCGCACTCTCTTCGCATAAATCATTAGTCCTAGAGAAAAGTAAATAGGAACACTTTTTGTAGGAAATGTACTATAGTTCAATTTTTTTACTGTGATAAATTTTCGCTTGAGGGTGCAGTTCTTGAGTTATTCAAGCAAAATGTACAAAAGTGATATTAAATGTGTTCTACCTCAGAAACCTTTCGGAATAGGCCATACATCCATACTGCCACCCAATATAACTCTATATATATATATATATATATATATATATATATATATATATATATATATATATATATATATATATATGTGTGTGTGTGTGTGTGTGTGTGTGTATACAAGTATGTATATATGCACAATTATGTATGTACATGTATATGTGTACATATCTATATATATGTACAAGTATCAAACACTTTCGAATATTGCTCTAAAATTTAATATCTATTCAGAGAATGTCTAACAACACTGAGGAATAGAGCACTGTTTTGTCACAGTAGCATCACAGTGACACTGCTCTGTGCACAGTGTTAGTTTCATGTAACACTTATGTATTCTCAT
Source organism: Schistocerca americana (assembly GCF_021461395.2). Lineage (NCBI taxonomy): Eukaryota > Metazoa > Arthropoda > Insecta > Orthoptera > Acrididae > Schistocerca > Schistocerca americana. The sequence continues at coordinate 144,541,791 of NC_060129.1, read as the reverse complement.
GGTGGAGGTTGTAATGGGACACCCTCATCTAGCATTACCCTTTTTTTTAATAGAAGTAGCTGATATCAGGATTAATCCCCAATCTAGTATACGTGAACATTCTCAACTGTTTCACCGACAGAATTTCATTTGATTTTGTATATTATGTATTATATTTCAGACTAAAATGTGTAGAAAGAAATTGAGTCGATACAGCTAAAATTACTCTTCTTTTATAAATATCTGGCATACTTAAAATTCATATTATTAATTGCACAATCTAACGCTAATTATTAAATTTATAAAGTAATGTTATACCTTGGTGATGATTCTCCTTTTGTCAAGAAAGTTTGTAAGCTCTTTCACTTCGTAAACTCTTTCAAACATTTTGAGTTTTGCTGAACGTTAGTAGGAGTATTTGGCATGTCTCTGATGGGGACAGACGTATTTATATCGTCGGCACTAACAATGTAATTTATAGTATTAAGTGGAAATTGTAAAAAAAGGTGAGATATTTAATAACGTAACAAAAATAAAATTCAAGAAATACACGGGCAAATCTTCAACTGTTATTTAGTCATCTGAAAACCACTAAGTCAAAATTTAGGCACAAGAATGTATCTCTAGATGTAGCTGATTCTGGTAAAATTGGGTGCAGTTACTGATCAGTTAATGGAAATACGAACTGAAAGCAACGATACAATGGGCAGGGTACAATTCTGCATAGACCAACTTAGTAATCAGGTTTCAGAACAAAAAGGTGGGTTGCCAGAGGGATTAAAAAGTTAGAATGAAAAAGTAGATGTATTAGAAAATAAATTTATTGTTTTGGAAAATGAGTTCGTGGCCTAATCTGCACAACAAACAAAAAATGTTGATGAAATCACAGTAGAGATACTTTTGTGTCGGGCATGAGTGACGATCAAAAAATTAAATTTGTTAAAAGATGTCTTGGAGGCGAAGCTCTGTCTTGGGTAAATCCAAATTTAAGTCAGTAGGAAACTTATCAGAGTTTCGAGAAAAGTTTTTTAAACAAATTTTGGTCAGAAGCTCAACGAGGGAGAAGGCTGGAGACCCAAGAAACCTTCATCAACTGTTTATTAATGTTTCACATGTCAACATTTTTTTAATCACACCTGACATAAATCCTATATAATGGACTTTGAAAAGTTACTAAGGAGAACATATCTTGTGTGATGTGAAAGAGGAATTGAACAGCATATTTAGCATACAAAACAATGTTTCAGGCTTTGATGTAATTGCTAGACAGGAAGCTACCTACCCATTGGAGCATGTGATGAGAACTCTAAGGAGGAAACTGAAATATTTGGGTGGATCCGCTCCCCTCACTGCTGTATGGCTGTACCCCGCTGGTCCAGTCGACTTTCAAGAGATTGTGAGTGCTGGGTAACATACTCGAGCACCTGTTGACTGGATCTCTGTTGTGAACGATATTTGTGAATTGTTAGCCAATACTTCTAAAGACAGTGTTATTCAGCATAAATGCATGTGTTTTTTTCCCCTCAAGTTGGGAGATCGACTTTCCAATACATTAAGTAACTTTAAATCAGTGTGTACTTCTTTATCATTTGTAAATGAATCTTCTAGGTCTTAGTGTACATAGATTAGGTTGTATGGACAATTAGTAAATAGTGTGGAAGACATTTACTAGTACAGACAATATAACATGATGTATACATGTCTGCTTTCATACACTGATTTTGGTTCTCAAGCTACTGGATTGTGTCTTCATTCAAAGCTAACTATGACTCTGTTTACCTGTATTTATCCTGAGTATGGCTATAACATATCTGAGTGGAACTTAGGTTGTGGACAGATGTGTGCGTGTGTGTGTGTGTGTGTGTGTGTGTGTGTACTCAAGGAGAATGTGAAACCATTGATTGAGGCTAGATGTTTCTTGCACTTACTCTTTGCATAGAATTGAACTTATTGATATGAGTATGGACGTTATTAATTTTGTTGTATCGAAACATATTTTGCTGGTTTGTACCTGGTGTGATTTGAATTCATGGGTCAGTCCCCACATCGTAAACTCAGGCCCTAATATTTTTCCATTATTTTGTTCTCTCATGAGTAAGCATATCCTTAAATACTACAGCGTATGTGGCTGATTGATTCCTACTCATGATTGAGTATATTATTCCGGTCTGTACCAGTCATTGTGAGTTTTTCGAGTCAGCTCACTCGTCATATACTTTGGCTCTGAAATTTTTCTTTTCTGTTTTGCAGATTTTGAAGGTTTGATTTCATGGACTAAAACTAAATATTGTAATTCTAGTAATTTACATTGTCTTTGTAATTATTTCTATAGTTAGTAGTGTAATGTTGTAGTTTTGACCTAGTATTATTGTCTTGTGACAGTATCTTCCACAGGTCTGAAAATGTCAATATCATATCCTGATATATGTATAAATTATGACTTGTAGAGTAGATATTTATCTTATGTTTTCTGTAATACGTTATGTATCAGATACTTCTATATTTTAAAGGCATCTGTCCATCCTTGAGGGATGATGATGTACCATGCTTGGTTCAGAGTCTGCAGCGTCTGCTGTGGCTAAAAAGTCCCACTCGAGAGTGGCAGTCACTGCTACAGTTTGTGCATGTGAAATTTGAGTACTTCGAACAGAAGTCGCTCTGTCTCTTCACTTTGTCCTCTTCCTGATTTGTTCCTGTGTGCGTTCGTCCTCTGAGAGCTTGACGCCGTTGCGCACAGTTACTCGCCACTTGACACGGTCATCTGCAGTGCTCTCCCAGCGACTTGTATTGATTCTGGTCTTGGTCAGGTCTCTCTTGCACACATCCTTGAAACGAAGATGCGGTCGTCCCACTGGCCTCACACCCTCCTAAAGTTTGCCGTACAGCAGCTGTTTCGGTATCCGTTCAGGATCCGTGCGCCTGACATGTCCCAACCATCTTAGACGTCGATGACTCAGGAGTGCAAAGATGCTGGTTGTGCTTGCACGATGAAAGACTTCGGTGTTGGGTACTCTATCTCTGCAAGAGATCTGAAGGATCTTCCGGAGACAGCGGAGATGGAAGCTGTTGAGTCGAGATTCATGCCTAGAAAGAGTTGTCCATGTCTCACAGATTATAAAACAAGCGTTGTAGACTTTTAATTTAGTTTTTGTGGTAAGCAGTCCGTTGTTCCATACTCTGTTTTCCAATCTAGCCATGACAGATTCTGTTAGTAATTTCATTGTCCGTGGACAAGTTGCTACATATTGTGGATCCCAAGTAGGTAAAGTCATCAACTACCTGGAGAGGATTGCCATCAGTGCTGATGGATGGAAGGTTGGTAGTGCTCTGCGCCATGATCTTAGTCTTTTGAAGGCTGATGAGTAGACCAAATTTTTCACAGGCATTTGATAATTTGTTGATTATATACTTCAGCTCATCTTCCGTGTTCGCTACTAGAGCTGCATCGTCCGCATATAACAACTCACAGATGTTGTTGTTGTTATTGTGGTCTTCAGTGTGCGACTGGTTTGATGTAGCTCTCCATACTACACTATCCTGTGCAAGCTTCTTCATCTCCCAGTACCTACTGCAACCTACATCCTTCTGAATCTGCTTAGTGTATTCATCTCTTGGTCTCCCTCTACGATTTTTACCCTCCACGCTGCCCTCCAATGCTAAATTTGTGACCCCTTGATGCCTTAAAACATGTCCTACCAACCGATCTCTTCTTCTAGTCAAGTTGTGCCACAAACTTCTCCCCAATCCTATTCAATACCACCTTATCTTAAGCATTCTTCTGTAGCACCACATTTCGAAAGCTTCTATTCTCTTCTTGTCCAAACTGGTTATCGTCCATGTCTCACTTTCATACATGGCTACACTCCATACAAATACTTTCAGAAACGACTTTCTGAACTTAAATCTATACTCAATGTTAACAAATTTCTCTTCTTCAGAAAGGCTTTCCTTGCCATTGCCAGTCTACATTTTATATCCTCTCTACTTCGACCATTTTCAGTTATTTTGCTCCCCAAATAGCAAAACTCCTTTACTACTTGAAGTGTCTCATTTCCTAATCTAATCCCCTCAGCATCACCCGACTTAATTCCACTACATTCCATTATCCTCGTTTTGCTTTTGTTGATCTTCATCTTGTATCCTCCTTTCAAGACACTGTCCATTCCATTCAACTGCTCTTCCAAGTCCTTTGCTGTCACTGACAGAATTACAATGTAATCGGCGAACCGCAAAGTTTTTATTTCTTCTCCATGGATTTTAATACCTACTCCGAATTTTTCTTTCAACATTTCTGCGGAATCCAAACTGATCTTCCCTGAGGTCGGCTTCTACCAGTTTTTCCATTCGTTCACCTGACCAAAAGTCTTGTTCCTCCTGCCACCGAACTTCACTAATTCCTACTATATCTAACTTTAACCTATCCATTTCGCTTTTTAAATTTTCTAACCTACCTACCCGATTAAGGGATCTGACATTCCACGCTCCAACCCGTAGAACGCCAGTTTTCTTTCTCCTGATAACGACGTCCTCTTGAGTAGTCCCCTCCCGGAGATCCGAATGGGGGAGTATTTTACCTCTGAAATATTTTACCCAAGAGGACGCCATCATCATTTAACCATACAGTGAAGCTTCATGCCCTCGGGAAAAATTACGGCTGTAGTTTCCCCTTGCTTTCAGCCGTTCGCAGTACCAGCACAGCAAGGCCGTTTTGGTTAGTGTTACAAGGCCAGATCAGTCAATCATCCAGACTGTTGCCTCTGCAACTACTGAAAAGGCTGCTGCCCCTCTTCGGGAACCACACGTTTGTCTGGCCTCTCAACAGATACCCCTCCGTTGTGGTTGCACCAACGGTACGGCCATCTGTATCGCTGAGGCATGCAAGCCTCCCCACCAACAGCAAGGTCCATGGTTCATGGGGGTAGGAGTAGGGAATAGGATATAGGATATAAGACAGGTCGTTGTGAGGCACACTTTGTCTGGCTCCTCTGCTGAGACCTGCCCGGCTAGGTTGGACCTGCCAGTAGCTACGCTACCGCCGATATAGCTCTCAGCTTCCTTGGAGCACACAAACTCTCCTGCCCACACGGACAGTGCTACAATACGGCGGTGCCTCATGGGAGATGTAAGCGATGACATCTCGGTCGGCGAAAGATTCTAATCCAGGTAGCGAAGCGTTTTCACAGCGGACAATAGCGAGTGTAAACGACCCACTGCCAGCTGCCCCAGTTGCAACATCCAGTGAGAAATTAAGTCGACAACTACGAAAGAATATAGGTCCTTTGAGAATAACAGATTGTGCAGTGCCATGTGTTCCAAGCTTATTTTCCAGACTAACTATGTGTAGGCAGGCATGCGGTGGTGGCGTTGGCGATAGACACGACGACATGGCATAGTGCTTCAATGCTGTTGCACACAGAGCTCACAGCAGAATGGTTCAGCTGGCGTGCACTGCCCGCTTATATAGGGAACGGGTGACCTTGGGTACGTAACGCACTGATACTGGACTTAGACTCTGGAGGCTATATATATATATATATATATATATATATATATATATATATATATATATATGTATGTATGTATGTATGTATCTGTTATCCTGGGCATTATTTTGTACAGCATTTGCAAATCTTATAGTCTGTCACTAAATGCTGTAACACCCTGTTTCCAAATTTTGTGAGGGGGATATTGTAATGAGACACCCTCCTCTATCATTACCTTTTTGTTAACAGAAGTAGCAGATACCTTTGATTTTGTATACGATGCGTTAAATTTCAGACTAAAATGTATAAAATGAAATTAAGTTGTTACAAGCGATGCAGCTAAAATTATTTTTTAGAAATATCTGGCATACTTAAAATTCATATTGTTAATTGCACAATCTAATGGTAATTATTAAATTTATTTCTGGAGTTATAAATAAAATAATGTTATAACCTGATGATAATTCTACTTTTGTCAAGAAAGTTGGTAAGCTCTTTCGCTTTTTAAACTCTTTGGAATATTATGAGTTCCCCACAATATTGGTAGGAGTATTTGGCATGCCTCTGATGGAGACAGACGTATTTATATGATCGACACTAACAATGTAATTTGGAATATTAAGTGTAAATCGTAAAAACGGAGTGATATGGAAAAATGTGACAAAGGTAAAATTCAAGAGTGATGCAGACAAATCTTCAACAGTTATTTAGTCATCTGGAACCCACAAAGTCAAAATTTCAGGGGTAAGAATGTATCCCAAGACGCAGAACTGGAACCAACACCAAGAAGAGAAAAGAAAGATAAGTAACAAGTATTTCTTTTCTATATATCTTACGCCTCTCGAAGCTTTTGAAAATAATGGACTAAGAGAAATTTAATGGTGATGTGTGGAAGGCTAAGATTACAAGGTGGAATAAATAAGAATACAGCAATTTTGCCTGTATTGGGCGAAATTTGTATGTATTTTCAGGTATAGACTATGCCACAGAACTTATTCCAGACATCACTCAGCCTGTTGTGATTGTATATGCTGCAGCACTTAATTTTCACCGGCGCGCTCCTCAGTATCCAAAACCAGTATCCAAAACCACAGCTTCATTAAGGGCCATTTGATCCTAACAATCGGTCATTTCCCCTCGTCTATGCTAGTTTACAACAGCAAGATAGTCTACTCAACACCTGCACTATGTCACGGCTAGCCTTACATTCCTGCACACTTCAGTAAGAGAGAATGAGTCGACGAACATAAAGCGACTGCAGAGCCACATTTTTCGCACTTGTCAATATTCGAGGAAGGAAGGTGATACAGCATTGATGTAACAGTGGCACACTGATTTGTGAAGCATACAGCCCGCAACATTAGGCTTGTACGAACTCTTATTTCTGAGCTCTACAACTCACTCTTGTTCATGCAGGCGCTGTAGAGCTCGTGAACCAGCTGTAAGCTCCTGGGGAGGGCTGCTCCAGGCTCCTCCTCTTCTACGGCAGTGCGCAGCTTCTCGTGTAGCTGGTCCTCGATAGCCGAGAAGGTGCTCACCGAAGATTTATCATCTGGGATGTCGGTGGTGAGCAGGTAGTTGCCACACGCGTACCGGTAGAAGTCCTCGCAGGGGTCCACTGACGGGTCCAGATAATCGAGCACCTCGGACGCTGTCGGGGCAGACACCACACCACAGATCGTTCACTGACAACGCAGTGCTTTAGAAAGACTTACTGACTGGAGCAGCAGATGTTTTAAAGAGATTCATTATCCTGAGGGGCAACATATACCATGAGAGATTCACACTAATTTAATAATTAGAAGGCTGCTTCTGCGCTGTGCTTCTACAACTGTTGTTCATTTAAGATATATGCACAAGGGGCAGCTAAATGAATACCGATTACCCGCAACAATGGGACCACGGAACGGTTCCATTCAAAAGTAGTCACCACATGAGTTAAGACAATTCCTGTTTCATAGAATACGGTCCGCTACTCACGGATCCACAACTGCAGCCAGTCTTGCCCTTCCTCGTCTGGCTGAGACTGACGTCTCCTGAAACGTCCTCTGTAGAGCCCGGACATTTCAGTGGGTGATTTTCACATCTTTGGCGACCTGAAGTAAGACATCCATCATCATTGGTTTCAGTCGGGTGAGGAAGTAAAAGAGTGGGTGCAGTTGCAGATCTGTCAGCAGCTGACTGTGTTCTATGAAACAGGAATCAGTCGTCTCGTCTCCCAGTGGGATAAATGTCTTAATGTGTTTGGTGATTACTTTTGAATGGAACCATTCCATGGTCCCATTGTTGGGGATGTTCAGTTTTCATTTGACTGCCCTCGAATAGCATGCCTTCAGTCAGTACCTTAATTTTCACTGCTGGTTGTTTTCATGCTACATCAGAAGGTGACAGGCCCATGGGATTTGGCGACTGCTTTTGGCACACACTAAAAAGCTATGGTGACATGTAGCTCTATATCTACCTTCAGGATATAATATTATGTTTCTTTCTCTTACACACACACACACACACACACACACACACACACACACAGGCACACTTACGCACACACTTCATTAGTCTCTCTCCCTTTCAAATACCTCCACACTTCCTCTTACTTGCAAACACAGAACAAACCCTATTTCTCTCTCTTTTTCTCTATCTCTCCCCCCCCCATGAACCATGGACCTTGCCATTGGTGGGGAGGCTTGTGTGCCTCAGCGATACAGATAGCCGTACCGTAGGTGCAACCACAACGGAGGGGTATCTGTTGAGAGGCCAGACAAACATGTGGTTCCTGAAGAGGGGCAGCAGCCTTTTCAGTAGTTGCAAGGGCAACAGTCTGGATGATTGACTGATCTGGCCTTGTAACAATAACCAAAACGGCCTTGCAGTGCTGGTACTGCGAACGGCTGAAAGCAAGGGGAAACTACAGCCGTAATTTTTCCCGAGGGCATGCAGCTTTACTGTATGATTAAATGATGATGGCGTCCTCTTGGGTAAAATATTCCGGAGGTAAAATAGTCCCCCATTCGGATCTCCGGGCGGGGACTACTCAAGAGGATGTCGTTATCAGGAGAAAGAAAACTGGCATTCTACGGATCGGGGTGTGGAATGTCAGATCCCTTAATCGGGCAGGTAGGTTAGAAAATTTAAAAAGGGAAATGGATAGGTTAAAGTTAGATATAGTGGGAATTAGTGAAGTTCGGTGGCAGGAGGAACAAGACTTCTGGTCAGGTGACTACAGGGTTATAAACACAAAATCAAATAGGGGTAATGCAGGAGTGGGTTTAATAATGAATAGGAAAATAGGAATGCGGGTAAGCTACTACAGACAGCATAGTGAAGGCATTATTGTGGCCAAGATAGATACGAAGCCCACACCTATTACAGTAGTACAAGTTTATATGCCAACTAGCTCTGCAGATGACGAAGAAATTGAAGAAATATATGATGAAATAAAAGAAATTATTCAGATAGTGAAGGGAGACGAAAATTTAATAGTCATGGGTGACTGGAATTCGAGTGTAGGAAAAGGGACAGAAGGAAACATAGCAGGTGAATATGGATTGGGGCTAAGAAATGAAAGAGGAAGCCGCCTGGTAGAATTTTGCACAGAGCACAACATAATCATAGCTAACACTTGGTTTAAGAATCATGAAAGAAGGTTGTATACATGGAAGAACCCTGGAGATACTAAAAGGTATCAGATAGATTATATAATGGTAAGACAGAGATTTAGGAACCAGGTTTTAAATTGTAAGACATTTCCAGGGGCAGATGTGGACTTGTAATTTTTTTTCCTTCTATCTTTTCTACGTAATTCTGTATAATTCTATGTGATTATGTAGCTCTCAATTCGTTCGAGCAATCAATCATTCATGATAGGAAATACAGTCATAGCTCAGTCACTCAAAATGATTCTGAAATTTTACTTGTTAGAATGAAATCAGGCGATGATTCTTCTTCTCTGCAGGCTCGTGCTTTGCGGCAGTCTGCTAATCTGCACAAATAAAATGCCTCGTAATTTTGGGAGCGTTGTATAATCAGTCGGGAAACCTCAGATCAAGCGGATATTTGGCTTTGATGAAGTTTAACCTTCCGAAGAAGCAATGGAGCTCTTGGATTATTAAGTGCAGGTTCGTATCCTGTCTTTCGGAAGTCCCTTCTGATTAACAACTACGCAATATATCGATAAATATCATTAATTCTCAAATTTAAAATACACACCATTTACTTGAAGGAGCCATCTATATATATTTCCATTTAATCGTACAGTTCATATCAGTTATCTTCTGTAATAAATCTCAATAATCAGATTACAGTTCTTCCAAACCAAGCACAGGCTAATCGGCACGAAGACAATCTCGGAAGCTCCCTTTCTTTTTTTTCTAACAACCACCAGAGAGAGTACTACATAGAATACTTATGCGCTCATGGCATAGCTATTGTATGAGCTACTTTTCGCATGGATTCCGCGAGTATGAAGATAGAAAATTAGTAAACGGCATTCAAGGGTAGAATTGTATCTGAATAATTCATCGAATATAAAGAGATATTACAATTGCCCCTCGCAGCGAGCAAAGTTAATGATAATACACTTTGCGAGCTAACAGAAAAAAATTTGTTGGGTTGTTTATTCAAAAGAGGAATATTTTGAATTCGTAGAATTTTTCTATAGAGAGTATGGGTAACATGTTAAGACAATAAGTTACGAGAATACCTAAGCTGTAGCTTTTACATGTACCGGGGTATACCCGCATCCCGAGTACATAACCAGGGAAGATGTAGATTGGTGTAATTACGAAAAAGTCTACCCATTTGGGAACTGGCCTTCACAGGGAAACCCTGGAAAACCCGGAAGAATAGACCCCAGCTCAGGTATTAAAGAAGATAGGAAAGCCTAAATCCAGTAATTTTGAAATATATAGTAGCTCTATAGATTAGATCGAAGGAAAAGTGCCTCATAGCCAAAAAAAAAATTTTACAATATTGCTCAAAAAAAATTTTCAAAATTCTTCTTTCGACGATGTAGCCGACGATCTCGTTGTGAAGTCGATGGAACAGGAACACCGGGTACGGACACCGGGTAGGCGACGTACAGCGTTTGGTGGACGCGGCACGGAGGACAGGCGATGGCTTATGGTACAGGATAGAAGCTGGTAACGTGCCGTAGAAACAGGAAGATGATCTCAGGAACAGATGGTCAGGTATGTGAACATGAAACAGGTTTAAAGTGGAATAAGAAAAGGTTCTGGCTGAATAAATCCCTGGAAGAGAGTGGATTAAGGCAACGAAGTCCATATTTCATCGTTGAACTCAAAATCGGAGTGGATCCCTATATTCTTCCATCTGTACTAGACTGGAATATCCATCAGTCCTGACAATCACGAATTTTTTTGTAGTCCTCAATACCAAAGTTGTTTTGCATTACAACTGCTGATTGTCCAAAACATTGCCAAATAGACTGTGGGCAATTAAATTTTGTTGTAGCTCATGTCGAATGTATTCCTCTCAAAATTTTTTTTTTATCTAATCTTCGTTTTGTTATAGTGCAGGTGGAAGTAGAGCATTGGATCTGTCCGAGGTTTGCTTTCAATTACGAAATTAAGGATAAAATTTAAGTTTACACCTGATGAAAAATTTTAAACATAGGTATATGACACTGACTCCACAAAAGGAATAATTTGAAAAATTTTCATTATTCTTATAATTAATTGATTTATAGATCCACTTGCAAATAAATATCATTAATGATGACGTATGTTCATTTAACAAATCATCCAATCGCAGAATCTTCTTCATCCTCTCATGAACATTTTGGAAATATATTTCAACAATTATGTCCATAACATGAAACACACAAACTGCTATTCTTCAAAAGTTAATTAAAATTCTTAAATTAGTTCTCCTGGTAAAGAAGGCATAATGAAAAAATCTAAATATTATAATAATTTTCTCTCGCGCAACCAGGGAGTTTCTTCAATTGTTTGCAACAGTGACATTATCGACTGTTGCTTCATTTCACAGTTCATTTGTTTTCTTGCGCGAACAGCGCACATCATACACACAGCGTATTTACCTACATATCCCACACTGTTCAAGTTTCACACGCAATTCTCACATAAGTGCCGTGTCTTGAGGAAATGTAGATGCACTTTCATTGTATATCACTGTGGCTTCTGCTCATAGTCCACACTTACAAACACTAGTAATTAACAAATTCTTCTACCTATCTTAAAAATTTTGTGCTAAACTATCACGGGAGTAATCTCACTGTCTCTTAACCTATCACAGGAGTAATCTCACTGTCTCTTAACCTATCACAGGAGTAATCTCACTGTCTCTTAACCTAGCACAGGAGTAATCTCACTGTCTCTTAACCTGTCACAGGAGAAATCTCACTGTCTCTTAACCTCAGACAACATAAACTTCTCGATATTTATATACACATTCTACTCATAGTCAAATTCCACACTAAATTCTTCTCCATATTTGGTATCACAGATCTACGATCCTTCACTAAATTTCTTAATATCATTATGCGGGAATAATCCCTTTATCCTTTTCGATTCGGGATATCCCAACAAGTATGATCCAGGATTTGGTATATTTACAATAACATATGGTCCGGTATAAATAAGATTCCATTTCTTTATGTTCTTCATCAGTTTCGAGGAATGGATGTGTCGCCTCAATAAAACCTTTTCTCCAAGATGAAACGTCTGAATCCGGTGAATCCGTTTATCATATGTCAATTTCCGTTGTATTGCCTTTTTAGTTAAATTGACAAGTGCGAATCGAATCTTTTCCTCCCATTTTAAATTCTGGTCTTCATACTTTTCGTCCGTTGCCTCCAGGTTTTGGAACGACTAAGAGCAGAGAACAATATGGACTAGTTGATGGCTCAATCAAGTTCCATTCTAACATTCTATTTATCTCCCTTTGAACAGATTGCTTTAAACGCCAGGGGATCGGATAGTGCGTGTAACAGTAAGTATGATGTGGCTTCACTTGTAGGTGACAAATATACCCTTTAATAATTCCTGGTTTCTCATCAAAAATCTCTTCATATGCCTCTAACAAATAATGAAGCTGCTGCCTTTGTTCTCCGGTAAGCTGATTTGATTCACTAGCTTTTATCATTGTTGTTTGGTTAAAGTCTTCCTGTTGTATCAGATCCTTTGAAAGCTCCTTCCAATGACCGTCTGTAGTGTCAATTAATTGAATTATGGCACCGCGACAATATTTCTCATGCACCGTTTCCTTTCTATTTAAATCCAGTGCTATCTCTTCTCCATTTAATCTAAATTTAACTATTCCTTCCAAAAAATCAATCTGACAATCGTACTCCTGCATACTCCCAATACCAAGAATACAGTCCACTAATAACTTCTCCACTACAAGGAACGTGCATTTTATTGCTACATTTCCCATTTTCATCTCTATTTGTGTTTGTATTTTGACATTGGGAGAGCGTGCTCCAACAGCTCCGATGATTTTGCAGTTCTGTACTGGCAAAATTGGTACCTTCTTCTTCCTAATAATTCTCCGAAAAAGAGCGCCTGAGATGACATTAGCGGAAGCGGCGGTGTCTAATATCACATTCGTTGGAACTTCCTCTATTTGAACAAATACTTCCGATACCGGAACATTCGATCTGTCATTATGACACGTTATTAAACCCTTTGTTAACTCATCAGTCAACAGCTCACCATCATTATATCTTAACAATTGTAATTTTACTGTTTCATCCTTAACAGATCCCCTGACCGCTCCGCCTGGGCACGATGCGGTCATGTTTAGTTTGACTGACTGTTGGTCCGATTGGTATTTATCTCTTCAGCTACTTCAGTGATTATCGGTTGTTGTGGTGAATTCGGTCTATATTGTCTTGCTTGATTTGTGTAATTATTGTTGTTGTTCTGCTGGTGTTGGTAGAACTGTCCTGTGTTGCCATACATTGGACTATATCGATTAAAATTCCTACTGTTCCTCAAATAGCCCCTCGCTGCACCATTACTAAAGTTTCCATTATGGTAATAATTATTATTTGCATTTTGTCCATTTCTAAGTCTCCTCGGAGAGTGTAGTTTGTTATGATTATTGTTACTGCTACCATTACTGCCATTCCCATTCGAGTTGCAGCTCGGATTCGCTTCTGTTACTCCTCTTTGATATGACATTTCTCTTGCCCTTTTATTGTCCTCCTCAATTATATCAATATGATCAAGCGTAGTCATAAATGAGTCTATATCCTTATCATTTATATACAACAGCTGATTCCTTATACTGGTGGGTAGTCTGGACTTGAGTAGTCTAAGTATATCCGGCAAAGGAATCGGTACATCCCAATACAAAGATTTATTAATGTATTTCTCAAAATATCTCTTTAGAGATCCTCTAGAAAATGAGAAAGGCTCAGGATATAATACTTCCTGCCTAAGTCTTTCTTGTATTCCAGCAGACCAATATTTTGCTAGAAAAGCCTGCTCAAATTCTTTGTAACATTTACAAGAACATGTTTGTTCGGATGCCCACAATGCTCCTGTTCCTTGTATATATCCAGATACAAAACTAATCTTTTGCCATTCTGTCCAAGATCGTGGAAATAGACCTCTGAAACTTCGAATAAAGACTACAGGATGAACATTCTTTTTGTCAGGGTTAAAGATTTGAAATTGTCTCTGTTTAATCATCTTCTCCTCAACGGTACTACGATTCCAAAAATCATCCTGTTCGTACTTTTCCCTGTGGCTATCCGTTATATCGAATCTTACTTGTGACCTTCCAGTTCTGTCTACATCGGATCTTGACGTGGACGGAATGTCACGCACAGATTGAGAGTTTTGTTTCCTACTTCTCGGTGTTTCTAAATCCTCCTGCGAGAGGTTTAGTGATCTTTCGATATTTTCTTTCCAACGCGAGAAATCTTCGCCAAGTTGTTCTCGAACTTCCTTTAACCCTTTGTTAAAAAAATTATCCTCGGAACTCTCTGAAATGGACTGTAAAGCTACTTTCACAGTTTCTTCTATGGTTTCCGAAGGAGAATTTTGCCGCTCTAATGTCATTTCTGAAAACTTTCCCGCAAGTACATTCATTCTATGTTCTACTGTCTCCTGTTTTTCCTTCACTTCGTCAAATTGCTTCTTTAGATTATCTTGGGATTCTGTTATTTCTGGTATCATAGCTACGGAACACTGTATGTCCTCTTGAGCTTGTATTACTTGAGGAAACAGTTCTACTTGTTTTTGTATCGTGTCAATTTTGACGGATACATATTCGATTAGTTCCGCTTTTAATTTGCTATTGTTTTCTTGGCATTGTCGGCGGACCTGCTCAATTCGAGCAATAAGATTCTGTTCGGTCCTTTCTGCCTGTTCTTTTATTTCCTGTGTCTGGGTATTTAATCTCTGATCTAATTCGGTAAAGGTTGCTCTTAACTGATTTTGTAATTCTGTTTGATTTTCGGCTAGTTGATTTTTGAATTCATTTTGTATAACGGATAAGTCTCGTTTCACCTCCGCTTGGCCTTCGGCTAATAGAGACAACTGTTGCATAATAACAACTAATGTGTCAACAACAGTCTGATCAGCTGTTGTATGAATGTTTTCTGAACCAGCGGGATTATTTATATTGCTACCGCTAGCCACAACAGTCTCAGAATTACTATCCGTGGCCTCTGCTTCTGTGCAAACAGCTGAAGGCTGTTGCACGTCTCGTTGCTGATTCAATGACATTTTAAATGCCGCTCTAGTCAATACCATTAAATAACTGTCAATATCAGGTTACAGTCACTAAATACAGTTTCAAATTTACTGTCGTAGACACACTTAACTTTCTAATTACTTCACAGATGGTATAAAGTTCAATGTCCAGATACGAAAATCACACAATATACAGCTCTACAATCTAACTACTATCTGGAAAAAAGTTCATTCTAAATTGATTTCAAACTATTTTAACTACAGGATAAAAAAATTAGATTTCTCTGGCCTTGTTCTGTAGTCTCGGTGTTGTCCAATAGTTGAAATCGTTTCTTGGTATCAGCAATCTTTTACTATGGGCGCCGAATCTCTCTTCAGATTAGTTACCTCTCGTTCTCGTGGGTTTTCATGAAACAAAAAATACATATATTATATAACAATCCAAGAGAGTCCTGTCACACTGGTGCCACTATAATTTTTTTTCCTTCTATCTTTTCTACGTAATTCTGTATAATTCTACGTGATTATGTAGCTCTCAATTCGTTCGAGCAATCAATCATTCATGATAGGAAATACAGTCATAGCTCAGTCACTCAAAATGATTCTGAAATTTTACTTGTTAGAATGAAATCAGGCGATGATTCTTCTTCTCTGCAGGCTCGTGCTTTGCGGCAGTCTGCTAATCTGCACAAATAAAATGCCTCGTAATTTTGGGAGCGTTGTATAATCAGTCGGGAAACCTCAGATCAAGCGGATATTTGGCTTTGATGAAGTTTAACCTTCCGAAGAAGCAATGGAGCTCTTGGATTATTAAGTGCAGGTTCGTATCCTGTCTTTCGGAAGTCCCTTCTGATTAACAACTACGCAATATATCGATAAATATCATTAATTCTCAAATTTAAAATACACACCATTTACTTGAAGGAGCCATCTATATATATTTCCATTTAATCGTACAGTTCATATCAGTTATCTTCTGTAATAAATCTCAATAATCAGATTACAGTTCTTCCAAACCAAGCACAGGCTAATCGGCACGAAGACAATCTCGGAAGCTCCCTTTCTTTTTTTTCTAACAACCACCAGAGAGAGTACTACATAGAATACTTATGCGCTCATGGCATAGCTATTGTATGAGCTACTTTTCGCATGGATTCCGCGAGTATGAAGATAGAAAATTAGTAAACGGCATTCAAGGGTAGAATTGTATCTGAATAATTCATCGAATATAAAGAGATATTACAGACTCTGACCACAATCTATTGGTTATGACCTGTAGATTAAAACTGAAGAAACTGCAAAAAGGTGGGAATTTAAGGTGATGGGACCTGGATAAACTGAAAGAACCAGAGGTTGTACAGAGTTTCAGGGAGAGCATAAGGGAACAATTGACAGGAATGGGGGAAAGAAATACAGTAGAAGAAGAATGGGTAGCTCTGAGGGATGAAGTAGTGAAGGCAGCAGAGGATCAAGTAGGTAAAAGGACGGCGGCTAGTAGAAATCCTTGGGTAACAGAAGAAATATTGAATTTAATTGATGAAAGGAGAAAATATAAAAGTGCAGTAAATGAAGCAGGCAAAAAGGAATACAAACGTCTCAAAAATGATATCGACAGGAAGTGCAAAATGGCTAAGCAGGGATGGCTAGAGGACAAATGTAAGGATGTAGAGGCTTATCTCACTAGGGGTAAGATAGATACTGCCTACAGGAAAATTGAAGAGACCTTTGGAGATAAGAGAACCACTTGTATGAATATCAAGAGCTCAGATGGAAACCCAGTTCTAAGCAAAGAAGGGAAAGCAGAAAGGTGGAAGGAGTATATAGAGAGTCTATACAAGGGCGATGTACTTGAGGACAATATTATGGAAATGGAAGAGGATGTAGATGAAGATGAAATGGGAGATATGATACTGCGTGAAGAGTTTGACAGAGCACTGAAAGACCTGAGTCGAAACAAGGCCCCGGGAGTAGACAACATTCCATTGGAACTACTGACGGCCTTGGGAGAGCCAGTCCTGACCAAACTCTACCATCTGGTGAGCAAGATGTATGAAACAGGCGAAATACCCTCAGACTTCAAGAAGAATATAATAATTCCAATCCCAAAGAAAGCAGGTGTTGACAGATGTGAAAATTACCGAACAATCAGTTTAATAAGCCACAGCTGCAAAATACTAACCCGAATTCTTTACAGACGAATGGAAAAACTGGTAGAAGCCGACCTCGGGGAAGATCAGTTTGGATTCCGTAGAAACACTGGAACACGTGAGGCAATACTGACCTGACGACTTATCTTAGAAGAAAGATTAAGGAAAGGCAAACCTACATTTCTAGCATTTGTTGACTTAGAGAAAGCGTTTGACAATGTTGACTGGAATACTCTCTTTCAAATTCTAAAGGGGGCAGGGTAAAATACAGGGAGCGAAAGGCTATTTACAGTTTGTACAGAAACCAGATGGCAGTTATAAGAGTCGAGGGACATGAAAGGGAAGCAGTGGTTGGGAAGGGAGTAAGACAGGGTTGTAGCCTCTCCCCGATGTTATTCAATCTGTATATTGAGCAAGCAGTAAAGGAAACAAAAGAAAAATTCGGAGTAGGTATTAAAATCCATGGAGAAGAAATAAAAACTTTGAGGTTCGCTGATGACATTGTAATTTTGTCAGAGACAGCAAAGGACTTGGAAGAGCAGTTGAATGGAATGGACAGTGTCTTGAAAGGAGGATATAAGATGAACATCAACAAAAGCAAAACGAGGATAATGGAATGTTGTCGAATTAAGTCGGGTGATGCTGAGGGAATTAGATTAGGAAATGAGACACTTAAAGTAGTAAAGGAGTTTTGCTATTTGGGGAGCAAAATAACTGATGATGGTCGAAGTAGAGAGGATATAAAATGTAGACTGGCAACGGCAAGGAAAGCGTTTCTGAAGAAGAGATATTTGTTAACATCGAGTATAGATTTAAGTGTCAGGAAGTCATTTCTGAAAGTATTTGTATGGAGTGTAGCCATGTATGGAAGTGAAACATGGACGATAAATAGTTTGGACAAGAAGAGAATAGAAGCTTTCGAAATGTGGTGCTACAGAAGAATGCTGAAGATTAGATGGGTAGATCACATAACTAATGAGGAAGTATTGAATAGGATTGACCAGAAGAAGGGATCGGTTGGTAGGACATGTTCTGAGGCATCAAGGGATCACCAATTTAGTATTGGAGGGCAGCGTGGAGGGTAAAAATCGTAGAGGGAGACCAAGAGATGAATACACTAAGCAGATTCAGAAGGATGTAGGTTGCAGTAGGTACTGGGAGATGAAGAAGCTTGCACAGGATAGAGTAGCATGGAGAGCTGCATCAAACCAGTCTCAGGACTGAAGACCACAACAACAACAACCCTTTCTCTCATACACATACAAAGCCTTTACCTCTCTCAAATCAATTACATCTACCCCCACCCTTCCTCTCTCTCTCTCTCTCTCTCTCTCTCTCTCTCTCTCTCCCTCTCCCTCCCCCTTCTCTTTTCCTTTCTCCCTCTCTCTCTCCTTCTCTCTCTCTCTCCCTCTCTCTTCCTCTCTCTCTCTCTCTCTCTCACTCTCTCTCACACAAACACACACACACACACACACACACACACACACACACACACACACACACACACCCCTACAAGAACACACACACACTTTTTTAGTCTCTCTCCCTTTCAAATGCTTTTACACTTCCTCTCACTTGCAAACACAGAACACACACTATTTCTCTCTCTTTTTCTCTATTTCTCCCTTTCTCTCACACACATACAAATCCTGTATCTCTCTCAAATTAACAACACCCACCCCCACCCCTCCTCTATCTCTCTCAATCTCACTCTTCCCCCATCCCCTTCTCTTTCCTTTTCTCCGTCTCTCTCTCTCTCTCTCACTCACACACACACACACACACACACACACACACACACACACACACAATTTCCCTTACTTTCTCTCTCACAACCCAACTCTCCACCCCTTTCATATGCTTCCCCTTCTCACTGTGTATCACAGCTACTCTATCTTACTGGTGTCACCAGGTACGGTTATCGGAAAATGTGTTTCCTCTCATTGCAGGGCACATCGCACTACCAACTGTAGAACTGTAGACAGTGACTGAGAAGAGCAGGAGTACTAACCTGCGTGGACACATCCCGGCGTGAGGCAGAGGTCCTGCAGGCTTTGAGTGCCGGACTGCGATTCTGGCCCCTGGGTGTCTGGTGCAGACACATTTCCTCTGGACTCCATCGCCACTGCCATCAGTGACTCTACTCAGCAACAGGCATGGAAGTGCAAGCGTTAGAAAAGTTGCAAGCTGGAAGGTATGTTGGTGGTGACATTAAGACTAATGACAGGTCTCTCACTCTCTCTCTCTCTCTCACACACACACACACACACACACCTACAGGAACACACACACAGATGGAGACACAGGCAACAGTTTCAAGCAATTGCAAATGCAAAGACATTATGGGACCACCTATGGGCATAGTGAATATCACACTGGTTTTGTGACTGGAGTGAGATGTTCCCAGCAAATGGAACACAGCATGTTTATTCTTAATTCAGAGAATCTTCAAAGTAATTTCAGATGTACCCACATGGTTACAGGGACATTACTGTTGACGCTACATATAGATGACTTAGAGGACAACGTCAGAGTCTCTATGACGCTGTTTGTGACTGACGATTTTTTTTTTTTTTTTTTTTTTTGTGGTTTTAGGGCGCACAACTTCAATGGTCATTAGCGCCCTGAGTACTCTAAGAATGCACCGCGAGGCACAAGTTGACCACAACAACTAAAAGGGAAAACACGATAAAAGACAGACTGACAGGCATAGGATTAAAAAACAGCATCATCAAATGTCCTTAGCGAGGTGTGTCAAATTGATAAAACGAAGAACACGAGCAGCTGCTCGTGGGTCATCCGCTAAAATGGCATCGAAAGTATTTGGCAGGTTAACCCGTAACTGGTACACCTGGGTCCCAGGGACCCGAGCGAAATTTCTTTTTTCCAGCTCCGTGATGTGTGTGGTAGCACTGACTTCCCTCTCCCTGTACTCTCCTAACAATCAACTGGCTACCAGCCCACAACATTGTTGCAGGCGTTTCTTTGTTAGTTTTGTTTCTATAAAGGTGATCGGGTCCCGTGGACCCAGGTGTACCGTTAGTGAAAGTTTTCTTTTCGTGGCATTATTTCCGGTATCTTGGATTTACGGTGTAGTGCTTCAGAAAAATGAGCGAGGAAGATACTACAGATAATCTGAACGAACCATTGGACAGTGATATTGAAGACATAAGTGGAAGCGACAGTGACTATGAAATTAGTGAACATGAAACTGGAAGTGATGAAAGTGATGATGGAGACAGTAACAACGAACAATCTGGAACTAATTATATCTATGGAAGAAACAGATTCAAGTGGTCAACAACACCCAGCATACGTGGAAGAACCTCTCAAACCAACATCATTGCTCCAATTCACTTTCCTGGCATACGTAATGCAGCTAGACAGGTAACAGAAAAGACCCCTCTAGCATTTTGGGAACTACTTTTCAGCAAAGAAATGATTGCAGAGGTAGTACTCAGAACCAATGAAAAGATTATGTCATTGCCACCTGAGTCAAAAAAGAATTCTTTTTCAAATCTAACAGACAGTACTGAAATAAAAGCTGTCATAGGTCTTTGTTATTTGTGGGGAGCCTTCAAGTCAAACAACGAAGATCTGAATGGTTTATATGCTACAAACGGCACTGGTAGACCAATTTTTAGGGCAACTATGCCCTTGAAACGTTTGCTGTTTTTATTACGTTGCCTTCGTTTTGATGATGCAGCAACCCGTGACGCAAGGAAACTCACAGATAAACTGTACCACATCTCTTGGCTCTTCAATTCATTGATAGAAGCTTGTCAAGAAAACTATTCAGTCGGAGAGTACGTCACTGTTGACGAAATGCTTGTAGGATTCCGTGGTAGATGTCCATTTAGGATGTACATTCCATCCAAGCCACGGAAATACGGTATAAAAATATTTATTCTAGCTGATGCCAAAATGCACTACTGTTTGAATGCAGAGATATATTCGGGAAAATCAGCTGTAGCCATCCCGCGCCGTGTCCTCTTACCAACAGCTGTTGTCATGCGGTTGGTTGAACCAATCAAGGGAAGTAACAGAAATGTGACAGGGGACAACTGGTTCTCAAGTGTGGAGTTGGTCAATGAGTTGTCGAACTGTAATTTGACTTATATTGGCACCATGAGAAAGAACAAGGCTGAGCTACCACCAAGCTTTTCAACAGCAAAGGGCAGAAATGTGTCTTCTTCAATCTACGGATACTCTGGTTCTGTAACAATACTTTCACACGTCCCCAAAAAGAACAAGGTTGTCAACCTGATATCGACAATGCACCATGGAGAATGTATGGTGGAAAATAAGCCTGAAATAATCCATGACTACAATAAAACAAAAGGTGGAGTTGACGCACTTGACGAAAAGACGCATAATTACACGACTTCTAGAAGAACAAGGCGGTGGCCTATGGCAGTCTTCTACACTATGCTAGATATAGCAGGTGTAAATGCTTTTGTTTTGTACCATGGGAAAGAAGATACTGATGATGTGACACGCAGAGAATTCCTCATTGAACTAGGTACACAACTCATAAGTGATTGTATGAAAAGAAGATTGGATTCTCCATTTTTGAGAAAAGATATCCGAAATTCCATTTGTGATATTCTAGGCATGACCCCCTCCAAGGCATCAGGAACATCCCAGGTTCACAGTGAAGCTGGTGCTACTAAATCGAAGAGGAAAAGATGCTCAGTGTGCCCATCTAAAAAAGACAGGAAAGCATCCCGGGCGTGTGCCAGATGTCGAACACCATTATGTTTGGAATGTTCCACTGCTTTATGTCCAAACTGTTTCGGTAGTCTGGATGAATGAAATAACTGAAATGGACTGGTGAAGATGCTGTATAATTGAAACCTAATATTTTGTCATAATTTCTGCTATTTTCAAAGATCACATAGTCATTTAGCTGAGAAATGTACTAAAATTTATCCAAAAGTTGTGCCTGCAGAAATTTTTATATTGATTTTGAACTTTTCTTCTGGCTTACTGTTGTGAAGCATAGTACATTTTGTGTTTAAACGTGAAGTTTCAGTTGTCTATCTTACTATTTGTAACTGATGTGCAGGACTTTCCAAAAGTATATTTTTCACATTTCGTATTTTATGCAGTTTATTGTCCTTTTTTGTAACATCTTTAAGGTATGACCATAAATGAGGAATGTGGTTTTAAAACATTAGTAACAAAACATTAATAAAAGTTTCATATTTAAATTTCATTTAAATGTGTTTTTTTTACCAAAATATACTCAAAACTTGGGTGGGTCCCGAGGACCCAGATGTACCTTATGTGTTACAATTTATAGGTGTACCAGTTACGGGTTAAGATCGAGGCGCAGTGTGTTAAGATCTGGACAGGAGTGACTGACGATGTTGCATATAGAACGTCGCAATGCTAAAGAATCGTCGCGAAATGCACGAAGACCTGCAGAGGACCAACGGTCCTTGACGCTCAACATAAACAACTATTGGTCACAAACAGGCGGAAGGTGCAGTGTCGAATGATTACGTGACTGTCGAACAATGACTGGAGACAGTGAAATGGATTAAATACCCGGTCGTAGGCACATGGAGCGGCTTAAAGTGAAAAGAGTGCACAAAAATAATCCTAGGAAAGGCAGATGCCACACTAGGGTCAACTGGAAAAAAGCTCAGGAAGTGTGGTCCACCTACAAGTGAGGTACCTTTCGAAATCCTCGTTCGACTGATGCCTGAGCATTGCTCCTCAGTCCATTACTCTTATCTAATAGGCTTGATGGAGGAAAGAGAGAACATCCAAGTGAGAACAGTGAGTTTCTTCATAGGTTCGTTTGGTAAGCGTGAAAGAATCAATGATCCGTATAGCTTCGGGGTGCTCCAGTGGGTAGGTGACAATGAATCCGGTGATACTCAGTTCATTCATTTATTTAATCCAGTCTACAACAGAGGCAAGAGATGCGAGTGAAATCCACGGTCCTCGGCGGTCAACTGTTGTCACGTTGTCGCCTACGACCAGCTCGCTCAGCACGTCTCTGGAGTCTCCACAGTGTTCGCCGATCTGATGCTTCTCGCCTGCTGGCTAACAGGTCGGGCATGTTCGTAAGCACATGCCGCAGCTGTCACATAGACGCCTTGCTGCAATGCTGCCGAGGTATCGCACATTTCAGTAATACCATCGGTCATCGACTGAGTGGTTGAAATGGCTCGGAACACTATGGGACTTAACATCTGAGGTCATCAGTCGCCTAGAACTTAGAACTACTTAAACCTAACTAACCTAACAACATCACACACATCCATGCCCCGGGCAGAATTCGAACCTGCGACCGTAGCGGTCGCGCGGTTCCAGACTGAAGCATGTAGAACCGCTCGGCCACACCGGCTGGCCTACGACTAAGTGGCTGTGTCGCTCTACCGAGGCGGGCACGGCGGTAAAACCCTGTGCTCAGCTGGTTACTGCCGTCAGTGTGATGTCAGCAAACAGTGCTCACAGCTGCCAGTGCTGTTCCGTATTGCACTTCCCACATGTCGTGCATGACTGGAAGAGGACATGGTGAATGTGGTACTGGTACAGAATGTACCCAACACCTCACATGATGGTGTGGAGTGGGGAGTATACACTGCTGGGAAAAAAAATTGCAGCACCAAGAAGGAGGTATGTGACATAAAGTAAAGTTGGTAGGCATTTTGCTCCGTTGTGTCTACTCAAATTTTGCGACAGTCTCATAGTAGCAACTAATAGGATGCAAATCTGGTGTGCTTTAAATGCATGTAGTAACGATCGTGAGCGTTAGTTACCTTTGAGATTAGATATGGTGAGTGGATGATAGTCCACAGTACCTATAAGGCGACAAAGATACCATTATCAATACGACACTGAGTTTGAACGAGGTCGTGTAATAGGGCTACTAGAAGCTGGACGTTCCTTCTGCGATATTCCAGAAAGACTTGGCAGGAATGTAGCCACTGCACACGGTTACTGGCAGCGGTGTTGACGAGGATTTACGGTCGCAAGAAAACTGGGCTCCGGAATGTCACGTGGCACTACCGAGAGGGAAAGATCATCGTGTTCAGCGTATGGGTCTGGTGCATCGTACTGCATCCACAGCAGCAATTTGAGCAAAAGTTGGCACCAAACAATGAACTGTTACAGATCAGTTACTCCGAGGACAGCTCTGAGACAGTGTGCATTCCACTGACCAGGAGAACTCGTTCGAGGGCAGGCTGAAGGTCTGTTGTGTTTTCTGATGTAAGTTAGTTCTGCCTCGGTGCCAGTCACCACCGTGTTTTGGTTAGGAGGAGGCCAGTTGAGGATCTGCAACCAACCTGTCTATGTGCTGGACATGTACCAACCGGCCGCCGTGTCATCCTCAGCCCAGAGGCGTCACTGGATGCGGACATGGAGGGGCATGTGGTCAGCACACCGCTCTGCCGGCCGTATGTCAGTTTACGAGACCGGAGCCGCTACTTCTCAATCAAGTAGCTCCTCAGTTAGCCTCACAAGGGCTGAGTCCACCCCGCTTGCAACAGCACTCGGTAGACCAGATGGTCACCCGTCCAAGTGCTAGCCCAGTCCGATAACGCTAATTTGATCTGACGGGAACCAGTGTTACCACTACGGCAAGGCCGTTGGCAATTCAGGAAATACGGCATCATAAACATTGAGCTGCGGGAAAACGAAACTGCTCGGCAAAATTCGCAAGAGATATAGGTGACATATGTGTACAAATAAGCATGAAATTAGTTAAATATGGGTGAAATACTATGAAGGCTTTCCCGGCATAATAATTGATAATATTCTTCTCAGGTATGCAGCCGGATCATAGCGTCTTCATGACACAATATTTCCGCAGTCCAACTGGCCGCCATCTTCAGGTGAGAGTGCTGGTGCACGATCTCGCCGGAACTGACTTCCTAGCGCTTTTTTTTTTCTTTATTGTGATTTTTATCACCTTACACAAGGCGGGCTCTCAGCAGCAGAGTACGCCGCTCTTCAGCCTCGAGTTTTACAGTAAGTAATACATAGAGGGGGCACAGAAAATACAATCAAAACGGCGGGCAAAACAATGTAGACACTAAAAAACAAAAAACATGGAGCCGTTCACGCTGGACGAGAAAACATCACTGACACTAGTTGACACGGCACACATAACAAGGATGATGGCGACGGTACACGGGAACAGTGGCGGCGTGACGGCGAACAAACACTAAACACAAAAGAAGGCACACACACGAGACACTGATGGCGATGATCTCCGGCGCGCGAATGTTCACTGTGCATGTATGAGTCCGGGGACCTGCCAAGAGAGGAGGAGGAGGAAGGGGAGTGGGAGAGCGAGAGGGGAGAGCAGAGATGCCACGGGCAGGGGAGATAGGGGGAGGGAGGAAGGCAGAGGGGAAGCCCGGAGGAAGAGGGGTGGAGGGAGGGGACGGGGGAAAAGGAAAGAGAAGGGAAGGGAAGAGAAGGGAGGGAGGGTGCCTAAAGGAAAGGACACCAAAAGTTGGAGGTGGGGAAGGGTCAAAGTTGATAGGAGGGGTAGATGGAGGGGAGGAGGACATCATCAGGGAGGGGGAGCTGACGGAAGCCACCGTGGGAGAGGGTAAGGAGGGTGGAGAGATGGAGACCAGGTGGGACATGGTAATACAGGCATGGCAGCGGGCGGGGGTGGGAGAGGATCGGGGAGACTAGCGGGTGAGGAGGATCGAGTTTATGGGAGGTGTACAGGATCCGTATCCTTTCAAGGAAAAGGAGGAGGTGGGGGAAGGGGATGAGATCGTACATGATCCGCGTGGGGGAGGGGAGACAGATGCGATAGGCGAGGCGGAGAGCATGGCGTTCAAGGATTTGGAGGGATTTATAAAAGGTAGGGGGGGCGGAGATCCAAGCCGGATGGGTGTAGCAAAGGATAGGGTGGATGAGGGATTTATAGGTGTGGAGGATGGTGGAGGGGTCCAGACCCCATGTACGGCCGGAGAGTAGCTTGAGGAGACTGAGTCGGGAGCGTGCCTTGGCTTGGATTGTCCGGAGGTGGGGAGTCCAGGAGAGGCGACGGTCGAGGGTGATGCCAAGGTACTTAAGGGTGGGAGTGAGGGCGATAGGACGGCCATAAATGGTGAGATAGAAATCATGGAGGCGGAAGGTAGGGGTGGTTTTGCCTACAATGATCGCCTGGATTTTGGAGGGATTGACCTTGAGCAACCACTGGTTGCACCAAGCGGTGAACCGGTCAAGATGGGATTGGAGAAGGTGTTGGGAGCGCTGCAGGGTGGGGCCAAGGGCAAGGAAGGCGGTGTCATCGGCAAACTGGAGAAGATGGACGGGGGGTGACGGCGGCGGCATGTCCGCCGTGTACAAAAGGTACAGAAGGGGGGAGAGGACGGAGCCTTGGGGCACACCGGCGGAGGGGAAAAAGGTGTAGGAATCTGTGTTATGGATGGTGACATAGGAAGGACGGCGGGAGAGAAAGGAGCCGATCAGACGGACGTAGTTAATGGGAAGGGCGAAGGTTTGGAGCTTGAAGAGGAGACCGGAACGCCATACACGGTCATAAGCTCGTTCGAGGTCCAGGGAGAGGAAGATTGTGGAGCGACGGGAATTAAGCTGTTCGGAAAGGAGATGAGTGAGGTGAAGGAGAAGGTCGTCGGAGGAGAAGGACGGTCGAAAGCCACACTGGGTAACGGGAAGGAGGCGGTGCTGGCAGAGATGCTGGTGGATGCGTCGGGTGAGGATAGATTTCAGGACCTTGCTGAAGACTGAGGTAAGGCTGATGGGACGGTAGGAGGAGACGGCGGACGGCGATTTGAAAGGTTTAAGGAACATCAGGATACGGGAGGTTATCCACAGCTCGGGGTAGTAACCGGTGGACAGGACTACATTGTAGGGCCTGCCCAAGGTGGAGAGGAAAGAGACAGGAGCTTCACGAAGGTGACGGTAGGTGACACGATCGTGACCAGGAGCGGTGTTGCGTTTTATGCGGAGTGTAGCAATGAGATCCTGTGTAGTGATAGGGGCATTGAGTTCCGTGTGTGCAATGTTGTCCAAGTACTGGAAACCAGGAGCGAGGGGAGGGAGATAGGTGTCAGTTCGATCGCGGATATCCGGGAAGAGGGAGTAATCGAACCGGGGATCATCGGGGATGGAAAATACATCGGAGAGGTAGGAGGCAAAGTGATTGGCCTTACTAAGGGTGTCAGGGAAGGGGTGATCATCATGGAGAAGAGGATAGTAGGGGGAGGGTTTAGTTCCGGTAAGGCGAAGGAAGGCCGACCAGAACTTGGACGAGTTGATAGGTAGGGTAGCATTTAAACGGGTGCATGTCCGTCGCCAGTCCCTGCGTTTCTTAGCCGCGAGCAAATTACGAATGTGTCGCTGGAGTTGCCGGTGGCGCTGGAGTTGCCGATGGCGTCGTAGTGTGTCCGGGTCACGCGTGCGGAGGAATGCACGGTAGAGACGGCGGGATTCACGGGGGAGGAGGACGGCCTGTGGGGGTAAGGTAGGACGGTGGGGCTCCACAGCACTTCCTAGCGCAAGCGGCGGCCCCTATATAGGCCGCAGAAGACCCACACCGGGTGCGCGAGAAGGTGCCGTAGCTGCCCTCTAGCGCAGTAAAAATACCGCGCCGCCAGTGGTGGAAATAGGCGAAATCGACATATCGCTGTCCAAAATTAAAAAAATTTTTTATTCCGACGATCGAAACACAGACCGTTGTTTTTTAATGTCAGATAACACCGGGTACCAAGTCTTACTTAAAAGATAACCCTTGTCTCTATTAATAAGATTGTCAGATAAACGAATCTCTATGGATTCTTTTAAAACACAGTCCCAATAGCGAGATGCAAGGGCAACCATCTTATTAATAGAGACAAGGGTTATCTTTCAAGTAAGACTTGGGACCCGGTGTTATCTGACATTAAAAAGCAACGGTCTGTGTTTCGATCGTCGGAATAAAAAAATTTTTTAATTTTTGACAGCGATATGTCGATTTCGCCTATTTCCACCACTGGTGGCGCGGTATTTTTACTGCGCTAGAGGGCAGTTACAGCACCTTCTCGCGCACGCGGTGTGGGTCTTCTGCGGCCTATATAGGGGCTGCCGCTTGCGCTGGGAAGTCAGTTCCGGCGAGATCGTGCACCAGCGCTCTCACCTCGAGATGGCGGTCAGTTGGACCGCGGAAATATTGTGTCATGAAGACGTTATGATCTGGCTGCATACCCGAGAAGAATATTATCATGGGTGAAATAGATCTGTCATGTTCGTATGTGGGCAATGTCATGGGTAAAACGTCCATCCCAAACTGCTGGAATGATTATAAAATTTCGTGCACTTAGGTACAACCTGGAAAGACATATTGTCAGGATAAGAACTACAAGCCTCGTGTTGGGGCGAGTGTGATAAAGAGGAGAGAGAGGGGAGACCAAGGAGATGGACACACAGCAAGGGCGAAGGAGGGGATAGGCACAGATAGGAGGAGAGATATGGATGAAGGCAGGGGAGGGGGAAACGTACAGATGGGAAAGGAGGAGGTGGACAGAGAAAGGATAGATGAGGAGATGGACAGGGATGGGAGAAGAAGAGAGAGGCAAAGAGGACAGAGAAGAAGATGAAAGACAGAGGAGGCGAAAGTGGATAGAGAAAAGGGAGGCGATAGCCAGAGAAAGAGAAGAGGTGGAGGTGAACACGGAAAGGAAAGAGGAGGAGATGAAGAGGCGAGTGGGAAGATGAGATGGGCAGAAGGAGGGCGGTGGAGGAGATGAACAGAAAGGAGGGAGTGGGGGTGCGGAAGAGATGGGGGAAGGGGAGATGGACTACAGAAGACTGAAATAAAAATACACATCCGGGCAAAGGTAGGTACCCAGCTAGTTTCTTTCATAAATTTGTCGACAGGTTTGAAAACCTCCTCGCCAGTGTCTGTCAGAACAACGGTTCTTCTTCAATACTGCGATTCAACTCAAAACGACCATTAGCCTGGCCAGCAACGTCTGTAAGTACATCAAGCTGTGGCGTAATATGTTCGCTTTGTTTCAAAGCTGTAATGACAGCTTTTTTCACGTTTTCTGACATTTCATAAATTCTCCACTTCACAGTTGTATTTGATAACGGAATCTCACTTATTTTTTGTGTTTATTTTCCATCAAACAATGTATTACTTGTTACATTTGCTACGGGTATAATAGGTTCTTCTGCCAGGGTGTGAGCTGTCATCTTTGCAATTAACAAAGGTAGCTCATAAGAAACTCTGGTGTTTAATATGTTCTGTTTTGGAGACTTTTTCCGTGGTGGATTTAGTCTTAGAATTTTTTTTGCCTTGATTTTTAAAGAAATCGAGAGAATTTCCTACACATTCGGGAATAGTTGCTGGATACCTTTCAAGTTTTGATTGTTTCACGCATTCGTTGCATAACGATCCGTAAGACACACACACATATACACACACACACACACACACACACACACACACACACAAGGCTCTTCCTCAGCACCAGAATACACGAACGAGAGCGTTTTTTAAAAAAGTCGGGTCATATTTCCGAAAATATCTTTCTTTGCTATTTTGTTACTACTTGGACTGGACACTGACTTACTAACAATGTCATTACTTGCAGAATCTATAGTACACGTTCCTTCGTAACTTCACTGCTTCGCCTTTTACGGCAGGACCCCGTCCGGAACCAAGCATTCATATGCACGTGATGAAGCAGTAACTAAAAAAAAAGCAGACACAGCCCTACGATACAGCACAGAATCACTGACCGGACATGGGTTTACACACATACGTGACGCAACAATGCAGTGAATGGCCCGTGATTTCACGCACGTTGTTGGAAGTATTGTTGTAGGAATTTAAATGACGGTGTCCACACGTGTCCGTGGCGTGACTATGACGGAGCAAACCGTGCCCTTGCCGTCGCAGTGCCTACGTGTCACTCATTCTCTTCGCTTACACATTACCATATCCTTCCATCAACGAGTTTCCATATATTGTCACAAACACTCTGTCGGCACTGTTCGACGCTTTTTGACACACTGTGAGGATATAATGTTAAAGTCTAACTGTCCGAAAAGTATCCCCCAGTAGTTAGAGACTTTTCATACCTCTACTGCTACAGATTTAACCATTGAAGCTAGGCAGTTTTAAGAAAATTGCGGGGAAAAGATAGTATTAAACTGCTACAAACTAAGTCACTGACGTCATCCATACAGTTTCCACTACGTCGCTGCCGTTCCCAGATCTCATTGAATCCGCATCTACATACAGAATATGCTGGTGTTAATGCCTCCTCTGTAGCAATTTTGTATGAAACTTCATAAGACTGAACTATACGTGGAGGTCTCTGATGTCCGCTGTAACAGTGCAAAAGTAATGCACAGACTGACTTTTTGATGTACATTGACGGGAAAAAATCGTGACGCCAAAAGTAAATAATGCTGAGTCATGAAATTTGGAGAAAACATTTGTCTGCGTGACACATTTAAGTAATCCAAAATGCAAGATCACAGGTTAACGCAGGCGCGAGATAGGCCATCAGCAAATGTGAAATGCTGGTACATTAAGAACCGGTGTAGCCGCCAGAATGTTGAATACAAGCAAGCAAACGTGCATACATTGTGTTGTTCAGGTGTCGGTTGTCATTTTGTGGGATGGAGTTCCATGCTTGTCGCACATGATCGGTCAGTATAGGGACGGTTCTTGCTGTTTTTGGATGACGCTGGAGTTTGCGACGCCGCTATCCGAATGTGCTGTAATATTTTTAGACCATGCGGCATCGGACGTCTGGGAAGCGGCTATTGGGTGTAATAAGCCTGAATAGCTTTGCCATGTAGTTCAGACTACTACACGGAATTACTGAATAAATATTGGCGATGGCGTACAAGAAATCGAATGTTAAATGAATTCTGATTTTCACTAACAAAAATAACCTCTTTGAAGTGACTGAACAGAATGCACTAACTGGTGTACGTTAATCACGCCTAGCAGGCGAACAACATTTACATAACACAATATACACACATACATAAAAAGAAGGATCCTTTATATGATAGCGGAACAAACACTGTTAGCAGTTACTTCTGTAAAATATCTGGAAGTATGCGTGCGGAACGATTTGAAGTGGAATGATCACTTAAAATTAATTGTTGGTAAGGCGGGTACCAGGTTGAGATTCATTGGAAGAGTCCTTAGAAAATGCAGTCCATCAACAAAGGAGGTGGCTTACAAAACACTCGTTTGACCTATACTTGAGTATTGTTCATCAGTGTGGGATCCATTCCAGCTCGGGTTGACGGAGGCGATAGAGAAGATCCAAAGAAGAGCGGCGCGTCTCGTCACAGGGTTATTTGGTAAGCGTGATAGCATTACGGAGATGTTTAGCAAACTCGATTGGCAGACTCTGCAAGAGAGGCGCTCTGCATCGCGGTGTAGCTTGCTCGCCAAGTTTCGAGAGGGTGCGTTTCTGGATGAGGTATCGAATATATTGCTTCACCCTACTTATACCTCCCGAGGAGATCACGAATGTAAAATTAGAGAGATTCGAGCGCGCACGGAGGCTTTCAGACAGTCGTTCTTCTCGCGAACCATATGCGACTGGAACAGAAAAGGGAGGTAATGACAGTGGCACGTAAAGTGCCCTCCACCACACACCGTTGGGTGGCTTGCGGAGTATAAATGTAGATGTAGATGTAGATGATAAACACTTGAACTTGCTGTAAGTTAGATTGATCTACACCAACTGTCAGTAATGATTTTAATGTTACTGAATTTGTATTGTACTGAAGGTACAATGAGTACTGTGGTGGCAATAAATTATTTAATTGAATAATCAATGAACACTATAGAACTGATGGTTACTAGAGATGTTAAAAACATTACTTTACGATCATTTTGTTCTAATGAAACTGAATGAGTTTTTACATTTATAATGTACTGAAAAGCCACCTCATCGATTTGAACTGTAATTAATGTGGCACAGTACCTGGCGTCTTCTGTCATTTGTATAATCCGGTGTTTGTTGGACATTTTCGGCGTTAACTCCGATTATATCCTCTTGTCGCATTAATACGCCGATACTCATGTAATATAGCCTTTTTACTGGTATTGCTGCACGCACAGTGATGGATTTCGGATAATAATGAACCATTTTCTGTAAATAATTGAAGACACTCGTGGAATGCACTTTGTGTTGTGTACATAGTTCCGCGTAGTCAGCGCGTACACAACTTTCCCACTAGAGCGCGCCCCGCTAAGCACAACAGCGCAGGCGCAGCGCTCGTCCGTCTCCGCACTACGAGATGGCGCTGCCTTAGAGACGGACCAAATTCTGCTTCTGCCGATCCACGTATTAATATGTAATGCAGCCAACGAGATTGCTGCTAACATAGAACCTTTTCTCCTCGCGGATGACACTCGCGCAGTGATACCTGAACGTGTGAGGTATTATAACGCGTGTACAGACCTCCGATTAGTCAGTCTGCATTTGTCTGCACCAGTCTGTACGAGTCTCCACTAGTCTTTACCAGTCTATAGTCAAGTTTCAGTCTGTGCCTAATAAGATTACCATATTCCTGTACATAGCCATGAAGATAAATGAATAGACACTTTGTCAAGTATCAGAGATATGTGAGAATAAGATTAACATACCAAGACCAAAGGAACTTCAGATGGTCAATTGTAAACAGCATCCAGAATCAAGTTACGTAATGTCTATGCTCTTTATTATTTTAATAAATGTGTGTGAAAATTAATCGAGTTCTGTTTAAAGTTGGTCACTGTCAATCTGCTACTCTAAGCGTGCAAGTGGCATTTCTATCATCTGACCTAACGGCAGAAGATAAACACGCCACGATAAGACCACGAGACATATTGCTGACACTCGCCTACTTCGTTTGAGCGACAAGTCAAATAATCTGATGGTGTGTGTACCGAAGGTCTTACAGTACACACACCACACTTTGAATCACATACTATTTCAATCAGACATTACATTGTAGAGAACTTGACTTGATAAATACATAAACTGGTTCGCTACGGATAAATGTACTTGTTATGGCGGCGGTATAAAATACACTGTTCATAAAAACACTGTCATACGATAACTACTAGTTCGTTGCTTGTGCTGGCGTGAGCTCATCAATGGATCTCATATGGTAGTAAGATCACATTGCAACATTAGCTGCAGACACTGGTCACTTCATACCTTGCTGCTGGTCGCTACAGTCCATCGTAAACTATGCAGACTTCCAAAAGGCGTGCCATGTGCTTTTTGAGCGGGAACAGCAACTATATCGCTCACAAGCCGTCTCCATCGAAATGTTGCATCCTGCAAGCCTTATTCTCCATTTGACTTGCTGAGACACCATAAATCCAGTTCGTGTTTGTTGTAAGCTCACTTTTAACTGTCTATAAGCAACGTCACCATACCGTACTAAAACAGTCACTTTCGCGCCGCATAATCTCTGTTCTGCATCTGAACAGTTCCAGAAGACATTTAAACATTAATTTACACTATGCCAAGTTCTCTATTTACAAATGGACATACCATAAGATTACCATATTCAATTACAGTCATTTTATATATATATATATATATATATATATATATATACACTCCTGGAAATGGAAAAAACAACACATTGACACCGGTGTGTCAGACCCACCATACTTGCTCCGGACACTGCGAGAGGGCTGTACAAGCAATGATCACACGCACGGCACAGCGGACACACCAGGAACCGCGGTGTTGGCCGTCGAATGGCGCTAGCTGCGCAGCATTTGTGCACCGCCGCCGTCAGTGTCAGCCAGTTTGCCGTGGCATACGGAGCTCCATCGCAGTCTTTAACACTGGTAGCATGCCGCGACAGCGTGGACGTGAACCGTATGTGCAGTTGACGGACTTTGAGCGAGGGCGTATAGTGGGCATGCGGGAGGCCGGGTGGACGTACCGCCGAATTGCTCAACACGTGGGGCGTGAGATCTCCACAGTACATCGATGTTGTCGCCAGTGGTCGGCGGAAGGTGCACGTGCCCGTCGACCTGGGACCGGACCGCAGCGACGCACGGATGCACGCCAAGACCGTAGGATCCTACGCAGTGCCGTAGGGGACCGCACCGCCACTTCCCAGCAAATTAGGGACACTGTTGCTCCTGGGGTATCGGCGAGGACCATTCGCAACCGTCTCCATGAAGCTGCGCTACGGTCCCGCACACCGTTAGGCCGTCTTCCGCTCACGCCCCAACATCGTGCAGCCCGCCTCCAGTGGTATCGCGACAGGCGTGAATGGAGGGACGAATGGAGACGTGTCGTCTTCAGCGATGAGAGTCGCTTCTGCCTTGGTGCCAATGATGGTCGTATGCGTGTTTGGCGCCGTGCAGGTGAGCGCCACAATCAGGACTGCATACGACCGAAGCACACAGGGCCAACACCCGGCATCATGGTGTGGGGAGCGATCTCCTACACTGGCCGTACACCACTGGTGATCGTCGAGGGGACACTGAATAGTGCACGGTACATCCAAACTGTCATCGAACCCATCGTTCTACCATTCCTAGACCGGCAAGGGAACTTGCTGTTCCAACAGGACAATGCACGTCCGCATGTATCCCGTGCCACCCAACGTGCTCTAGAAGGTGTAAGTCAACTACCCTGGCCAGCAAGATCTCCGGATCTGTCTCCCATTGAGCATGTTTGGGACTGGATGAAGCGTCGTCTCACGCTGTCTGCACGTCCAGCACGAACGCTGGTCCAACTGAGGCGCCAGGTGGAAATGGCATGGCAAGCCGTTCCACAGGACTACATCCAGCATCTCTACGATCGTCTCCATGGGAGAATAGCAGCCTGCATTGCTGCGAAAGGTGGATATACACTGTACTAGTGCCGACATTGTGCATGCTCTGTTGCCTGTGTCTATGTGCCTGTGGTTCTGTCAGTGTGATCATGTGATGTATCTGACCCCAGGAATGTGTCAATAAAGTTTCCCCTTCCTGGGACAATGAATTCACGGTGTTCTTATTTCAATTTCCAGGAGTGTATATATATATATATATATATATATATATATATTAAATTAATATTTTTTACTATACGTAATAATATTATCCTAGTTTAATGCTTCTTTATTTCGTCGTCCGAGCGCAGCACTATTCAGATACTGTCTTACTCATAGCGCTATTTCATTTGACTGCCGCCAGGCGAAGCACCTGTGCTTTTGTTTGTGCAACCATCCAACAGATGGCATGAGCGTTCACTTATTCAACTGCTACGCCTTGGCTATGCTTCGTTGTGGCATTACAAGTTGTCGCCCCATTACGTCCCATTTGTGCTCGACTGGAGACACATCTGGATATAAAGCAAGCCAAGGCAACATGTCGACACTATGCAGAGCGTGTTGGGTTAAAACAGCGTTACGTGGACGAGAGTTATCCTGTTGGAGAACAAACCCTGGAGTACCGTTTATGAATGGCAGGACAACAGGTCGAATAAGCCGATTTACGTGCAATTTTGCAGTCAGGGAATAACCACGGAAGTGTTCCTGCTTATAAAATAAATAAAATAAAATAAAATAAAATAAAATATTAATTATTTTTTATCTGTCTGATTGGCTCTCCTATGAGTCGTCAGGTTTTGATTATTCGGTATCAGACGCTTGACAATGGCTTTTTCGTAAAGGCAATGTTACTCGTACTTGACCGTGAAATAAAACTGAAATAATCGGACTTCGTAATTAAATCGTTTCCAAAGACTGCTGCGGTAGGTGCGGACTCATAATCTAAATCTCAATATTACAATAATTTGCCAGCCATGCCAAAACGTCGTACAGAGGTGATTGTCTACTAAACAAAAAATTACACAGTTAGTTAAATCAGATATATTCAATGAATAAGCCTACAGTTCATAATCCTACTTACTTTTATAAATATAAATTCTTTACAGAATCGAGTGCCTAGTATGGTTGCAACTCGCAGTAATTTTCTATATCATGAAATATGGCGGTGTGCCAGACAATAAACTAAAATACGTGCTTCTCGCACCACTTCAACGAGAGCTCTTCCTTTTTTTTTTTTTAATCAAACATACGACTAACGAAAATGTACTTTTGTTTTATCAGCGACACAGCGCTGCAGTTGTGTGCCATAGGCTTTATTTATTTGTCACTGATTATTTATTTAATTAATATCTCGCGTTTCCGAGGAAACTCACGCTCGGCATGCAAATGTGCCTTTATATTGCCCCCTGAATTGCGAGGCGAAAGGACACACCTGCAGGCGAGCAATTCACCTAAAGGCACAAGAAAATCTAAGTTATCTACAACTATTTACATGACTTACATTATACTGTATATTATACACAAAATTTGAATGACGCGCGTGCGCCGAAAAAGTTCTTATGTTGGCAAAACAGAGTGCGCGCATGCGCAGAAGCGTCTGTGTAACTACGGCACTGCCGTTATTTCGTAAATTTAGATCACGCGGCACAGTATTGCAGTTCATATTGTTCGTGTGCGCGCGCATTTCTTAGTCGTTGCACAAAGAAAATATTCCACCAAGATTACATATGAAGACTACATTCTATGACAGGTAACTTAGTTTTAAAATTACAATATTTGTTATAATACAATACAACTTTAGATTGTTGAATGTTCTTAGTTACATAGCATTGCAATGAAATGCTTCAAAGAAAAATGTCCGTATTTTTCAGGTGCGTTGACCTATACACATGGTGTCGTTATCACAGTTCATATTCATCTGCTGCACAATAATTTTTTACAGGTTAGTATCGTCGTGGTAAAGTTTTTTTGATCACAGTAACATCGTTGTATAACAACGTGATTAATACATAAGCATGTCCATTTCCTATTTCCATTATAGTCGTTGTGATGCAGTTCGTTGTGACAAAAAGCATTGTTTATTACAGATCAGACGTGACCCGTCGAGTAATTAGTCCATATGCAGTTCGTTTTCGATATTCCGTGGAAGCTTGGTTGCAGAACCTCGGACGGCACATAGCTGGCGTCGATCCTTGGACAGTCCAGGTAAGCGTGTCCGTCACATTTCGAGAACATTTCATTCCCTGAAGTTCCAACCAAAATTCTTCCACCCGTCGTGTTGTTTTCTGGACAGGCACTTTGTGTCCATTTAATCCAGTTAACATCTTGAAGTTGGGTACTGTAGTAATGTCGCTAGACGATGCACGAATTATGCACTTCACATATTCAGTTTTATTTTTTTTAAATATAGCTCACCTAAATGTTCGTGGTTACTCATCGAAGAAATCGTTCATCGCGTTAACAAAGGTACGATGCATCATGAATGTCATTAACAGTTTCTTTCACATAGGTTTCTGCGTAGTTGCAGACTTAGTAATGTACGTTAATGTCCGTGAATAGTGGTTCACTACGCAATTTTTTTTTTTTTTTTTTTTTTAAAAAAAAAGTTTTTCACATTTTGGCACTCGTTATCGTTCAAATTTTCACACAGTAACAGTTACATTATACATCAGTTTAAAAAAAACATAAGTAATAATACATACACACGTCACATATTTTCTTAGCATAAACATAATACAGTTGCACATAAACATGTTTACATCATCATTACATAGCTATAGGTTATTACATTGTGTCATATTTGATTACATGAATTGCAGATATTTACATCCTCTTTAGCGGTTTTGCTGGGATATTATCGATGTTTTTTGTGATGTCATCTGAAATTAAGATAGGTTAGACACAACATTCATTACATCAGTAGGCAAGACCAGGCGTTTTCACTACTCAATAAATATTCAAAATAATAAGAGACGGAAAACTGTTCGATTCCTCGCGTTTTGTGCGTGTGTGTAGTGTGTCTGTGTGGCCTTGACTACTGGTAGATGCTTTTCTTGCTGAGAGATGTGCGTCTAATCTATTTCTCGAAGTAAAAGATCGCTTCACAGATGACGTCTGTCGGTTCGTCAGGTGTCATAGCAAGTCAGTGGTACCTACAGTCACAAATGTTCCGTGAAAAATTTATATATCATTCACTGCTACGTAATCATAAATTTTACTTTAATATTCAGTCTTCTCGGTGGAACCGCGGCGTTGAAAGAAAAGTTCTTCTGTCTTCAACTGCGACTCTGGAACGCTGAAATGAAAATTTCTATACTACTTATTATCTGTGTTGTAGCAACAGAGTTTTTCGAGTTGCTTAGCAATATTTTGATGGGTATGACTTTTACATTATTCAGCATGAAATGCTCTAAGATCTCGGTGTGCGTATAGCCCAATAATTTTGTTAGTTCTACGATGTTGTAACAGATACGCACCAGGGTGCGGTATGTTAACAATTATATAAGGTCCTTCATATAGCAGACGCCACTTAGCGTTGCATCGTTTGAGTGCAACAGATTTATGATGAGTACGAAGTAGTACAAGCATTCCTACCTCGAATTTTTGTTTTCTTTTTATTATGTTTCTGTGATGTTTGTTTCGTATCTGTGCGTGATGTGTCAGCGTAGTCAATACTTCTTTTATTTTCTGTTCAGGTGTGATTTCCTTGTCTGACAACTTAGGTAATGGTTCTATCCACTGATCGTTCTGTTTGCAATTGAACATGATCTCGTTAGGTGTGTAATTTGTATCGTAAATATTTAAGTTATTGTGTACGTCTTCGAAAAGACTTAGGTAGGACACCCAATTAGTATGTTTTGATGAAATATAGGTCCTCATGAATCGATTTAATTCTCGGAAAAGTCTCTCAGTCGCGTTACATTGTGGACTAAACCTCGAAATAAATATACTTTTAATGTTATTGTCCTTCAAGAAATTTCTCCATTTGTACCCAGAGTAGTATGCTGCATTATCTGACAGAATTGCTTTAGGTTTTCCCACGTGCGTCAGGTAATCACTTGAGAATCTTCGTATTATAGCATTTGCAGTGGCGGATTTTAAAGCATAAAGTTTTACGTGTTTAGAAAATATATCGTAAAAAGCTAAGATATATTTGACGCCTCCAGAGCTTGCTGGATGCGGTCCACTAATGTCAGTACACAGAATTTCCAGGGGTCTACCAGGTAAAATAGAATGTAAATCTGTTTTTGTGGATAAATTCTGAGGTTTTGATTTTTGACATATGACACATGTTTTTTAGTTCCCTGTAAATTTTTCTTCTCATATTGCTAAAATAACAGTATGTACTGAGCTTTGCCAAACACTTTTTCGTCCCATAATGACCCCAAACTAAGTGTGTGTGCCAAATTAGATTACGTTCAGACTCTTTGGGAATGCATACACACCAGTTAGTAGCATTTGGATGTCGGCGGTAAAATAACACATCATTGTGTAACTTGTAATACTGAGTCAAAGGATGGTTGTGTTTTTCTACCAGTAATGTTATTATCTTATACCAGTGAGGATCAGATTTTCGTAATTCAGCCATGTTTCTGCACATATCAATATAATATTGGTGATACTGCTTGTCTTGCATTAAGAGAATCCTGTAGTCATTTATATTTTCTAAGTCACTGTTGGTATCATTCATACCTTGTGGAAGTCTAGACAAAGTGTCTGCAATGGTGTTGTCCTTACCTCTTATGTACTTAATTTCAAAAGAGTAGTTCTGAAGTGTAACTGCCCATCGTGATAGTCTAGGATGTACAAGTTTACAAGTTAACAAAAATGTCAGGGCCTGGTGATCGGTGTAAATTACCGTATGTTTTCCAAATAAATAATAATTGAATTTCTTGAATGCCCATACTATGGAAAGTGTTTCTAACTCAGTAGTGGAGTATGTACGCTCACATTCAGTTAGAGTGCGACTCGCAAACCCAATAATTCTTATCTGTTCCTCCTCTTTATTCTTTACAACTTGAAATAAGCAACAGCCCAAGCCAGTACGTGAAGCGTCACAAGTCATACAAAAATCTAAATTGAAATCTGGATGGCTCAAAATGTTAGCATTCACTAAAGCATGTTTAATTGTATTAAAGTCATTCTGGCACTGTTCCGACCAGATCCAAACTTGATTCCTTCTGAGTAGATTTAGCAGATGTTTACTGTTCAAAAGTGGTTGTGGCAAAAAACGTCTGAAAAATGAACATAGCCCAAGGAATGATTTTAACTGCTTTTTAGTTCGAGGGCTAGGAAAGTTTCTGATAGCATCTAATTTACTGGGATCCGGACGTATGCCCTGTGAATTAATGATATGTCCTAAATACTTTATCTCACTGCAACCAAATTTTGATTTTCTTAGGTTGGCTGTGACTCCAGCTTGTGCAAATTTTTCTAAAATTCTTTGAAGTGTGTCAACGTGTTCATTCCAGGATTGTGTAGCTATCAGTATATCATCTACATAGTGTGTGACTGTCTCAACTAAATCGTCGCCAAGCACGGTATCCAGGGCTGTAATGAATACCCCAGAGCTGACATTCAGTCCGAAGGGTAGAACACAAAACTGATAGGTTCGCCCCCCGAACATAAATGCAGTATATTTCCGAGAATCAGGAGTGATACCCACCTGCCAAAACGAATTAGCGAGATCTATTGTGGAAAAATATTTTGCATCTAGAAATTTCTGTAATTGCTCTTCTAAATTTTCAGGTTTTGTGTGAACCGGTAAAATTATTTCATTAATAGCTCGTGCGTCTAACACTAACCTAATGCCTCCATTTGATTTTTTGACAACAAGTAGAGGACTACAATAAGGTGAGGTGGATGGTTCAATGACCTTCCAGTCTAACATTTGTTTTAATTCTTGCCACACAGCAGGTCGTTGAGATAACGGTACGTTATATGTCTTATGGTAGAAGATCTTGTGAGGCTTAACTTCAATCTTGTACACATACGTGTTGATAACACCTAATCGTTTGGTAAAAACTTGTAAATATTTGGATAACACTTCCTGTAGTTTTATACGTTCATGTACACTGAGAGCTGTAGCTTCACTTATCTTATGATCAAGCAATGTTTTCAAGTCCATTAGCTCTGTGTCAGATGAGTGTGTATGCATGTCTTGAATGTCTTTGTCAAGTACTAACTGAACCTTGTACCCTGTACAGTGTTTGTCATGCTTTAGAGTTCTCCTGTCCAAATCAATAATAATTACACTGTCTTTATCATTTAAAATACATTTACCTTTGGAGAAGTCTATAATGCAGTCCTTCTCGCTCATAATATCTATTCCTAATATGCAATTTGTCACAAGGTTTTGTACAACCAGGAATGGCCATTGTACGGTTCCATTACCTATTTTAACGTTTACAAAAACTTGCTTCGTAACCCTACATGACTTATTACCTAGTGCAGTAGTTATTTTACAGTTTTGGGCAGGAAACTCAGGCACAGGTTCCAATTCACACATCTTTTTATAAAAATTAAAAGATAAAACGCTCACAGCTGCACCTGTATCTAGGATAATAGTAGTTGGAATCCCACCTACTACACCAGTAGTGGATGCTAAAACAATTTCATTTGTGTTTAAACGACATTGTGTACTGTCTTGTAAAAGTTCATCTGATATATTGTTATTGTGGTTGTATCTTATAAATAAAACAGGTAGTTTTTGTTTAGAATTACTCGGCATATCATTATTCTGTTGTTCAAGTGTGGTGTCAAATAACTGATTAACATTGAAGCCGCCCCCCAAGGATTCTTCAGCCACGACCTGGGGCAAAGTAGTGACTGTTTCTAGTTTGTTGGATTATCATTTGTACTAGGTACTGACACAGATTGAGGTTGTGCATCAGGTGTCATTTCTATTATATTCACATTCGGATATTGCCTATTATGATCTCCAAACTTTTGCGGTTGTTGTTGCTGTTGCGCATTATAACTTACCTGTCGGTCGTAAGGTATGCTCCAATTTTGACCTGGTGGCTGCTGTGGTAAAGCAGAGTTTGAATGAAAGTACTGATCGTTACGAGTCCAACCTTGATGCTGTCTTGGCTCGTAGTTATTATTATTTCTATTTCTGTTTGTGTTTTTGTTATTACCTTTGTATCCGTTGTTACCGTTGCAGTTATTACCGCGGTGCCTTTTGTATGGATTGCCGCATGAAATGTTATTACTGTTGTAACTATTGTTCGTATTGGAATACGCGTGTTGATTTTGATTTCCGTACTGAGACGGCATGTGAGTTTGCTGTTTTTGTTGTACCGCGTATCCAACTGTGGGCGCGCCAGAATTGTGTTGGCAAGCCTGCATGTTTTGGATACCACTAGTGTAAACATTGTGGCTGCTGTTTTGCCGCGCGAAGCGCTGATCTTCAAGTAACATGTCAACCGAATCTAAAGCTGTTAAAAAATAATCTGAATCGTCATCCGGGATATGTAGAAGTTTTTCCTTAATGTTGAAAGGCAATTTGGCCTTCAACGCTCGGAGTATATCACGTGTTGCGACTGGTTCGTCTAAAAAATGTCCCATGTTCAAGTATTTTTCAAAATATCTGCGTAAGTTACCATTTTTACTGTTAAAAGTTTCAGGTTCTAAAATTTGTCTTCTGAGTCGCTCCTGGACGGATTGCGACCAGAATTTGCTCAGAAAAGCACGCTCAAACTCACTGTACGTGGTACATACGTCAGCTTGACTGTATGCCCAGACAGCTGCATCGCCTTGGATGTAACCGACAATATATGAAATCTTTTTCCGGTCACTCCAAGTGCGTGGAAATGCGTTACTAAAAGATTTAAGAAAAATCACCGGATGAATGGTTCGTTTCTCTGGGATAAAAGCCTGAAATTGCCTGTGTTTTATTAAGCTTTCTTCTTCCTTTGCATTATGATATGGATTTGTTCCACTGTAATTACTGCAATGCTCAGCTGGCGAGTAATTACGATAATGTTGCTGTGGTTTACCATGATAATAGCTTGTGTTTGTGGTTGCACGTCGTGGTATGTGTTGTAGTCGTGGTGTGTTTTGTTCTTGTGTGTTTGTGGTGTGCGGTATGTGTGCGTCATACTCGAATGTATATTGGTTTCTGAACTGTACATTTTGACTGATATTTTCGTTACATTCAGACTGTGGTTGATCGGTGAATTGTCTCATGGGTGCAGTGACGGATTGTACTGCGTCACTAATCAGCTGTTTGTTATTAGTGATGTATTCCGCTACGGAGTCGTGCACAATTGTTGGTAAATTTTCACGTATGCATCTATCAAAATGTTTGTCTTTGTTCTCTACCCAATCATGAAATTCTTTATTAATATTTTGAAAATGAGCTGTGGCATCAGATTGTAAGATGTCAGTCAGGTGTTGTTCAACATCGTCAAATTTATTCTGCACGTCAGTAATTCGTTTTTCAAGGTTGTCGTGTACTGAAGGATATGTTTGAATTTGTTCAGTAAGAGCTTCACACGTGACATTAAGGTTTTTTAATTGTTTCTGTAAAAGTGCTACGTCATTTGTAGTCTTTTCTTGTCTCGTATTAAGCTTGGAAAATTTCGTACTGAGTTCAGTCATCTGTTCGGTCAGTGTGGCGTCTATAAGTTCCACACGTTTACACAAAGTGTCATTACATGCCTTGATTGCTATGAGATCAGATTTAATTTCGTCATTTTGTGTCTTTAACTGTTCATTTTGTGTCTTTAAGGTTGCCATGTTTTCCGCGTTCTGCATCCTTAAGGTTGCCATATTTTCTGCGTTTTGTTTCATTAGCATTTGTAACATGTTGGCAATGTTTACTGTTTGCAAGGTCTCTGCCCCCGCCGCGTCATTAGACGTGACGTCATGTATTAACATGGGCTCTGACTGAGACTTTGAAATTTTTGTGGTGGACGGCCTATTGTCAAAATTTCCGTTGACACTTGCGTCAATATTTGATGTATCGTCACTACCGGTTGCTGTCGTAAAGTCATTTTCTAACATTTGTCTCTCGTCCGAGTCGGATTGCGTCTGAATAGTACGTCTTTGCTGTTCCATTTTTGCGTATTGTTTTCTAGTTATTACCATGCCACACGTGCTATATATTTCAAGAAATTAATGTTTGACACTGGTTTTAAAATAAAATGCAGTTGAGCATGAATCGGTCGTAGCAACAATGGCTGTCTGTTAATTTAAAAATATAAACTGAATTTGAGATTATTGGTAATGGCTGCTGGCCATGTTACATGATATCGTACAGAAGTCGGCCATATTGTACACTCGTGTATTGGTATTGTTGCATACGTTATTGTTTAAGGAAAAATACTGAGAATGGAATTTATCACTGAA
This sequence comes from Schistocerca americana, assembly GCF_021461395.2. Classification (NCBI taxonomy): domain Eukaryota; kingdom Metazoa; phylum Arthropoda; class Insecta; order Orthoptera; family Acrididae; genus Schistocerca; species Schistocerca americana. Next base: position 144,497,346 of record NC_060129.1, on the reverse strand, counting down.
ACTGTTATGCGGAAAAGAAACACTACAGAATTTTACTGAAAAGCTAATACACTGAATTATACGTCTGGTCAAGCCTGCTAATGCAAAGATGCTGCGTCTTACCTTATTTTGCTGGAAGCTTCTTTGCGTCTTCCCGCAAAATTTTATAATTGGCAAATATCTTCTGATTTTTTTTTATTTCTCATATAGTCAAGTCCAGGACCAGAAGGTTGATTTTTCACATGAAACAAAGAGAACAATGTAACAAATGACAAAATAACAAGGTCCTGTCACGGTCGCCAATATAAAATAAATAAAATAAAATAAAATAAAATAAAATATTAATTATTTTTTATCTGTCTGATTGGCTCTCCTATGAGTCGTCAGGTTTTGATTATTCGGTATCAGACGCTTGACAATGGCTTTTTCGTAAAGGCAATGTTACTCGTACTTGACCGTGAAATAAAACTGAAATAATCGGACTTCGTAATTAAATCGTTTCCAAAGACTGCTGCGGTAGGTGCGGACTCATAATCTAAATCTCAATATTACAATAATTTGCCAGCCATGCCAAAACGTCGTACAGAGGTGATTGTCTACTAAACAAAAAATTACACAGTTAGTTAAATCAGATATATTCAATGAATAAGCCTACAGTTCATAATCCTACTTACTTTTATAAATATAAATTCTTTACAGAATCGAGTGCCTAGTATGGTTGCAACTCGCAGTAATTTTCTATATCATGAAATATGGCGGTGTGCCAGACAATAAACTAAAATACGTGCTTCTCGCACCACTTCAACGAGAGCTCTTCCTTTTTTTTTTTTAATCAAACATACGACTAACGAAAATGTACTTTTGTTTTATCAGCGACACAGCGCTGCAGTTGTGTGCCATAGGCTTTATTTATTTGTCACTGATTATTTATTTAATTAATATCTCGCGTTTCCGAGGAAACTCACGCTCGGCATGCAAATGTGCCTTTATATGCTGTCATAGGAAGTCGCACCCCAGACCATAACTCCAGGCGTAGGTCCAGTGTGTCTAGCACACAGATAGGCTGGTTACAGGCTCTCAACTGGCCCCTTTCTGACACACGGCCATCAGTGGCACCGAGGTAGAACCAGCTTTCATCAGAAAACACAACAGACCTACAACCTGCCCCCGAATGAGCTCTTGCTTGACACCACTAAAATCGCATATGGCTGTGGTTTGGCGTCAGTGACATCTGGCTCAGAGCTGTCCTTGAAGTAACCTATTTGTAACAGTTCGTTGTGTCACTGTGGTGTCAACTGCTGCTCATACTGCTGCTGGAGATGCAGTACGATGCCCCAGCGCCATATGCCGAACACAGTGGTCTTCCCTCTCGGTAGTGTTACGTGGCCGTCTGGAGCCCGGTCTACTTGTGACCGTACATTCTGGTGACCACCGCTGCCAGCAGTCGCATACAGTGGCTACGTTGCTGCCAAGTCTTTCTGCAGTTATCGCAAAAGGAACATCCAGCTTCTCGTAGCCCCATTACACCACCTCGTTCTGACTCAGCGACGTATTGATAACGGCGTCTGTGTCCCTTTAAAGGCATTCTTGAATGACACAACTCACTACATCCAGTCTCAATGGTGACTAACCTTAACGACAGTTATAGTGTGTATTTAAAGCAAACCTATGTGCGCCACTCTTATGGCAACAAAAACTAAACTCTGTCTGAACACGCCTTGGAAGTCCCAACGGTACCAACCGGCCGCCGTGTCATCCTCACCCTACAGTCGTCACTGGATGCGGATATCGAGGGGTATATGGTCAGCACACCGCTCTCCCGGGCGTATGTCAGTTTGCAAGACCAGAGCTCCTCAGTTTGCCTCACAAGGGCGGAGTGCACCCCACTTGCCAACAGCGTTCGGCAGACCGGATGGTCACCCATCAAAGTGCCAGCCCAGCCCCGACAGCATTTAACTTTGGTGATCTAACGGGAATTAGTGTTACCACTGCGGCAAAGCTGTTGGCTTCTTATGGCAATGGGCTGAAATTTTAACAGACATCATTGCGTCTACCAAGTTTCGTTTATGTTCCGCAACTCCTTAGTGGAGTTGCGATTTTCTGTTTGTTAGTGTATTGTGAAATTTTATGTGTGTCAATCACATTATAGTGGTTCACTGGTTAAAGTACAAAACCTATAGCCTAGATTTATGCAAAAAAAGTATGAGGGACGTCCAATAAGTAACTGAACACTTTTTTTTCTCACAGCAGGTTTTCTTCAGCTTTGGAATACACCATGTTGTTCCCCACCATTCTGGCTACAAAAACCTATTTTTCAACATAACCTGCGGCTTACTGGGAGTGCTTGTACACCCGCATTGTGCCACTCAACAGGTCGACGTCCTGCTGCGTCAATAATCTCCGCATAATCCATGCACTGCTTCCTGTGGAGTGAATCCTTCACTGGGCAAAACAGGAAGTTGGAAGGTGCGAGATCTGGGCTGCAGCGTGGGTGGTTTTGGTTCTGGCAGCCATACCTGACTGGTGCTGCCACCTGGCGAGGAGCGCGCCCAGCGAGATGGCGAGCGCGAGGGCCGTCAGGAGCGCCACCGTCGCCAGCAGCGTCAGCCCGCGCTCCATGGCGGTGCGGTGGCGCCACCACGTGGGCTTCCTGCAACACCAGAGAGGAGAGGAGAGGAGAGGAGAGGAGAGGGATCCTGTCAGCACCGCGACACGACACAACAACTCGGATCAGTTTACCGTGGCAATGCAAAATGACAATAAACCGGCCCTGGGCTGCTACGGCCACTGACGTGTCTACAAATTTCTTCATTGACAAACATATGCGTGTTCTTACTAGACGTATGAGTAAATCGTAAAACGACGATTCTGTGCCAATATTTATTTCCATGAAATAAATGAAATGATTCAAATGGCTCTGAGGACTATGGGACTTAACATCCGAGGTCATCAGTCCCCTAGAACTTAGAAGTACTTAAACCTAACTAACCTAAGGACATCACACACATCCACGCCAGAGGCAGGATTCGAACCTGCGAGCGTAGCAGTCACTCAGTTCCGGACTGAAGCACGTAGAACCGCTAGGTCACCGCAGCTGGCAAATAAAAGAAATATTGTCTCAAAAATATGGTAGAAAATCCAAACAGATTCTGGTCGTATGTAAAGCACACCAGAAGCAAAAAACAGCCAATACCATCACTGCACGATAGCGATGGAAATGTTACCGACGATGGTGCCTCTAAAGCGGTGTTACTAAATACAGTTTTCCGTAATTCCTTCACGGAAGAAGACGAAGTAAATATTCCAGAATGCGAAACCAGAACAGCTGTTAGCTTGTATCCTCCCCCTCACTTATCGACCTTAATGACAGTGAAAAATTAAACCGCGTGTACCTAATGGAAATTTGGGAAAAGCAATCGTCACCGAAGTTAATTTGTCGGTAAAGAGGGAGGAAAGGGTTACATCTAAATGAAAGGAAAAATGCAAATGAAACTGGTGGAAATTAATTTTGAAAAGGGGTAAAGTTAATAAAGAAAGTAAATGTGCGGCCGTTACGTTAACAATTAACTAGTGGTAATTAGATATTTGAGATTTGGGGGAAATTACGGTCGCCAGTCCTAAGGACAATTACTATAGTAACTGGAAAAGAAAGGTTATTACACATATAATTAGCACTAGAAGTGTGGCAACTGAAGGTTGACACGTGTAGTGTGAAAACTGAAAGTTTGTCAGAAGTAATAAATTTCGCTACACTCTGACTTAATTTAGCAAAAGAATTAATAAAACCGGAAAATCGAAAGTTAATTTATTGACTGAAGTTAATAGTGAGCTTTCTTTCTGAAGCACATCGAAATTCAGTAAAATACGGTTAGTCTTGGACTACCTCAACAATCATTTCAAAAGCTACTTGAATCTACGCAATTTAGAAATAAGAGATTTAACTTTGAACTTGAATTAAATGATTCTGAACAATTAACAATAGTAAAATTTAGTAAGTACCAAGCTGAGCTGTAGTCACAGGTAAGCTAAAATATGCTAACAAAACTTGCACTCATAATTTGTGCTTGTGTAATCTAAATATTGTAGCCAGCTATGAATACTTTAACTGAACTTTGAAATTAAAGCAGTGAGAAAGAATAATAATGCTTTAATGTTGGCGTTTGAATTTCAATAACACTCAGGTTCATTCCGGAAAAGGAAGGGACCCTGCTTGGTAATGCAATTGGGACAATGAGCAACAAAGGTTCATGCTACGTTGCTGTAATTTTGTGATTTGAACAGTTTGTAAAGCTGAGGTCTGCCATACAGTTCTAAAACTTTACGTGCTTCAAGTCTTCCTTGTTGGTTGATTGAAGGTTTGAAGCCGTCGATCGAGGAGGTGGCGACAGTCACTCATTGTCGGCCGTCGCTGTTGCAGAAGCTGGATGTTGGCGCGCCTTCTTCTCGACACAGTCACCAGGCGAAACGGGCTCTTGATGTGCGCCAGCTAATGCTTCCCGTCCGCGACACAGTGTCAGAAACTATCATCGCAAGTCGAGCGCAATTACATGCTGCCCAACCCCGAAAGCGCGGCAACTCGCGGGAGCGTCACACAACACACCTGCTCCACTGCACTACCCCAGCCAGACTCCCCCTCTGCCCGAGCTCCACACGACAGAGTTAACACTACCAAAGATCCTACACACTTTGATTCTTCACACGGCCTATCGATGTAATCGTTCGATATCAGTTTTCCCTAGGCAAGACCCAGCGTAAAAATACAAATAATATTTACGAAACAAACCAATTATACATCGACATAAATGCATAAATATATATACAAATAGTAAAACAATTACAATATGTAAAGACACAGAAATGTCATATATTCAGGTAACAAAAATAAGGAAAACAAATTTATAGTACAATAGATGGAAATAGGAGGATATGCATTTCCGGCGTTACAAGCATGAGTGACACAAAAGTAGATATCTCAGTTACTGCGAAACGACTCAAATCATTTAAGAAAGGCAAGTCTTCCGGTCCAGGCGGTATACCAATCAGGTTCTTTTCAGGGCATGGAGACACAATAGCGCCTTTCTTAGCAATCACATACAACCGCTCACTTGGCGAAAGGTCTGTTCCTAAAGACTGGAGAGTAGCACAGGTCACACCAATATACAAGAAAGGAAATAGGAGTAACCCATTGAATTACAGTCCCAGATCACTGGCCTCAATTTGCAGTAGGATTTTGGAGCATATACTGCACTCGAACATTATGAATCACATTGAAGAAAATGACTTATTGATACATAACCAACACGGATTCAGAACAGATCGTTCTTGCGCAACAAAGCTAGTTCTTTATTCCCATGATGTAATGAGTGATGTTGACAAGGAATCTCAGTTCGATTCCATATTCGTAGATTTCCAGAAGGCTTTTGATACCGTTCCTCAAAAGCGACTATTAATCAGATTGCGTGGATATGGAGTATCGTCTCAGTTTTGTCACTGGATTCGTGATTTCCCCACAGAGAGGTCACAGTTCGCAGTGATAGACGGTAAATCATCGAGCAGAACAGAACTCATACCTGGCGTTCCCCAAGGTAGTGTCATAGGCCCTCTGCTGTTCCTGATTTATATAAATGATGTAGGTGATAACCTGAGCAGGCCCCTTAGATTGTTTGCAGACGACACTGTAATTTACCATCTAGTAAAATCATCAGATCATCAATTTCAATTAGAAAATGATCTGGACGGAATTTCTGCATGGTGCGAAAAGTGGCAATTAGCCCTAAATGAAGAAATGTGCGAGGTTATCCACATGGACACTCAAAGAAATCCGATAAATTTTGGGTATACGATAAATCGCACAAATCTACGGGCTGCCAATTCCACTAAATACCTAGAAATTACAATTACGAGCAACTTAAATTGGAAAGACCTCATAGATAATATTGTGGGGAAGGCGAAACAAAGACTGCGCTATGTTGGCAGAACGCTTAGAAGATGCGACAAACTTACTAAAGACACAGCCTACATTACACTTGTACGTCCACTGCTGGAGTATTGCTGTGCGGTATGGGATCCTTACCAGATGGAATTGACGGAGGACATCGAAAAAGTGCAAAGAAGGGCTGCTCGTTTCGTGTTATCGCGCAATAGGGGTGAGAGTGTCACTGATATGATACGCGAGTTGGGGTGGCAGTCACTGAAACAAAGGCGGTTTTCTTTGAGACGAGATCTATTTACGAAATTTCAATCAGCTACTTCCTCTTCCGAAGGCGTAAATATTTTGTTGACACCCACCTACGTGGGGAGAAATGATCATCATAATAAAATAAGCTCGAATAGAAAAATTTAGGTGTTCCTTTTTTCCAATCGCCATTCGAGAGTGGAATGGTAGAGAAGTAGCATGAAGATGGTTCTTCAGTGTCTCTGCCAGACACTTAAGTGTGAATTGCAGAGTAGCCCTGTACATGTAGATGTAGATGTACTTTGCATGCTTTCACTCTCTGATGACATACAGAATAATATTTTGGGGTAACTGATCACTTTGGCAAAAGGTATCCTCGGCTGAAAAGAAAGTGGTCAGAATAATATCTGAGGCTCATAGTCGCACATTATCTAGGCATCTGTTTAAAAGGTTAGCATTTCTTATAACAGCCTCACAGCACATTGGCTCAGACATGGAATTTGTTCTGAAATTCATGATTATAATACCAGAAGAGAGAATGACTTACACCACAGGAGGGGGTAAAATATGATAGTGTAGAGCTTTTCGAAAAATTACCAAATGAAATAAAATGTTTGATGGACAGCAGCAGTAACAGCTTTAAAAATAAATTGAAATCACATTGTAACACCGAAAATGCATGATGCATGGCACCTGCTACCGATATATAACTTTGTTTTTAATTTTATGTAAATACTTGTAATTTAAATGCTTTCTTTTAATACGTAAGGACATTGCTTGACAGTATGTGTACATTTAGGTACGAGTCTGTTGACGTTTCATTGTATTTATCTGTGTTTTACTGTGAAACTTATAAGCTCTGGGAAAAAGCCAAAGGAATTGTTATTTGCATCGACTTGCAACGATAATAGCCATGGAAGAATAGAGGGAGACGCCGTGACGTCACAGCTGTGAAGCTATGTGAAGCCGAGGGTAGCCATCTCAGTCCGACCAAAACATTGCTGCTGTAAGCTTGTGTGCATAGGCTTGTCGCTCGCTTTTGGAAGGATTTTGCGCTATTGTGGTGACTTGTGTGGTGTTCGGATGTACGAGTCGTTCTGATTGTGATGCGAAATCGAAGGGAATAACATTTCATGTGTAAGTTGTCTCGTTAAGTGTGATTTTACAACTTCATTGTGAACGAACGTGTGCTACATCGGTACTGGTACTATAGCGTGTTTTTCTCCTGTATGATTTTAGATTTCCTAAAAATGAAAGTCGGAAAGCTCTGTGGGAGAATGCCGTGAGGAGGAAGAATTGGCGTGCGTCTAAATGGAGCACTATATGTTCTCAGCATTTCCCAGAAGAGGACATAGACCGAACTTCCCTTTCAATAGTAAGGCTCCGAGAAAATGCTGTACCATCAGTTTTCCCTGCACACCCAAAACATTTGCAAAAGGTATGTTAATTCAAAGAATTAAATTCTTAGTTTTCAAGTTCACGTTTCAGTATAATAGGTACGTATCGTCGATAATCGAAGTGTTGAGTAACTCACTTTGTTTTCATCATGTACCAAATTAAAAGCTAACACTACATTAACTGGCGTAAAGTATAGGCCTAAACAGGACACTGTGTAGATTTGCCATTCCATGTACCGTATTTCAGTAAATATTGGTGGTAATGAACAGCGTTTCCCAGTAGTGTAACGTAACTGAAATGTCCCAGTACGTATTACAAACAAGATGTATTTATGGGGCTTTGGAGGGAGGGTATAGCTAACTTAGTTTTCAGTTTCTATTATTTAGTTTGTGATACACGTTTACTACTGAATTAACAAAATTTTATCTTTTACATTGAAGGCTAGCTATTCGTAATATTACATTATTTTACATTATATTACATTAAAAACTATTTTTAATCAGAAGAAACGCGGAATTTCGCCTTTGCGAGATTTTATTTTAAACAAAAACTTTGAAACAACCAATCTGATGACGTTACATGCGTATATGGTGCAATTAGCGACTGTAATACACGCAGCGCTATAGCACACTGGCAATGTTTTGGTCAGAGTGTCATGGCAGCGAGCCACGCCCCCATGGCTTCAAAACGTAGTACGGCTGGGATACGTAGCGCCATCTCCCCTTATTCTTACCTCCATGATAATAGCAGTGCTTGTGCGTTGTGTAATCTTTGGGTAGGGAGTTGTTGCGCAGAGTGCGCGGAGAGAGGGAGACAGGTTCCAGCGCTTGTAGTGTGTGGAAGTGTCGTGTTAACCGAGACCACCTTATAGTAGGTGGTCTTGTGTCAACGCTCTCGCAGTAGAGAGTGCCATTTTCGGCGGAATCGTGTACGCGCGCTGGCCAGATGTTTAGGGCAGGAGTACGGACAGTGGACGGGCGGAAGAGGCTGTATGAATTACGATTGCCCGTTCCTATAACTAGCCGTGGCTCCACAATATGCTACCGTCTTCAACAACAGCAGCAGTTCCAGCAACACAGGTTCGTCGTCGGCGGCTCCGAGTTTCGTCGTATGCACAGCACTGGAGCAAGAGTGTTCATTGGTTGAAAGAATTGCCGGAGTGGCCGAGCGGTTCTAGGCGATACAATCTGGAACCGAGCGACCGCTACAGTCGCAGGTTCGAATCCTGCCTCTGGCATGGATGTGTGTGATGTGCTTAGGTTTAAGTAGTTCTCAGTTCTAGGGGACTGATGACCTCAGAAATTAAGTCCCATAGTGCTCAGAACCATTTGAACCATTTTTGAAAGAATTAACGGCTAACCCAGCAGCAGAACGGAATGCGATTTGATTGATAAGATTTATTTAAATAATAATCAGTTAAACTGAGGGCGATTGTGTCTTCATTGTCCCCTGACACTATTACCAAGCAGGATCCTCGTTCCTTTTCTTCGTAACATGCTGAGTGTCATAAGAAACAAATTGAATAGTCACAGGCAGTTTATTAATGAATAATTTCTCTTTTAAGAATTTTAGCCTCAGTCTACTTTCAATTAACTGTTGTACAACAGAGGCTTAAGTATATGACTAAAGTAAAGCAATTTCGTTTTTCAAGTTTGAGACTCAATCACTGGAAAAAATCCAAATCTAAAGAAATGGACGAATTAAGAGTGTGGAAGTTTCATTTATTTTACATATAGCTTGGAGCACATGACTGTTTGCTTTGGTACGTACTCTAGCATTTAATTCTGTTCAAGTCAGTAAAAAAGGCGCAGTAGTTCAGACAACAATATGAAATCCAATTTGCAAAATAAGTAACGGCAAAGTAAGAAGTGCTTGCTTTTTTTCTAAATTTCTTTGATGACGTTATGCTGAGGTCACTGAAAGTCATTGTTCACCTAACGAAGTTCAGTAGTAACATACAATTTAATTGCATATTTTCAAATCATTACTTCATTGTCTTTTTCAAAATTTAATGCCAAACATAACGTAAGAGTGACTTCGCAGTTTTCTTTATCGTTACATACTCACTTAAAATTAGTGTAAAAAAAGCGTGACAACCTTCAGTTGCCACGTCGGTGTTTAATAATACATGTCTTTTCTTTCCCATCACCTTGTACAGGAATTTGGATGTAAATCGCCCTAGTAGGCTGGCGACCGGTAATTATTTCCTTTTCGTCCATTATTGTAACTTTTGCATTCATAACAATGGTACCCCTTTTCTGTCCAGTGTTGTTCGTCAGTGAATGCACAAGATAACTTTCATTTTTTTCGAAATTATAGCCCTGTTCGATTTAATTACTTTTATTTTTAGTAGACTTTCCATCACAAGAGTCGGTTGTACAATTTCCTCCTACTTCTCGGTATCAGTTCTTCGGGAACGATAGCCTTATCCTCCAGAGGCCTAAAGGGGTTTTTCTTTAATTTCATTTAGAATGTACTAGTGGGACCTAGACATATGAGACATTAGATATCGGGAATCGTTAGGGAATTCAATATTCCGAAATCCACAGTGTCAAGAATGTGCTGACAATACCATATTTCAGGCTGTATGGTGTCAGGCAAATCCAACACCTTCCATGAAAACCCTGACATGATAGCAAATCCGGCAATATGTCTGTCACATAGCTCCGAATAAATCCTGACATTAAATTAACCAAAGTAATACGATCAACGAGTGAGCAAATGGAATACCACAGACTAACACGAGAACGTCTAAATGTATGTCATACCGTCCCACCGTGAAACAGACACAGTTCCGAGGGGAGAAACGAGAACAGAAGCCGAGAGCAGAGCCATGTAGGCTAGAATGCGGGACGATGTGACACCCGCATCGTCGGCCGACCGCCAAGAGGTCCGTCCCCCAGCCCATGTTAAAAGATAGAGTCCTCCAGAAGAACAGTATAGATATTACGATAACACTAAAAGGATCACACCAGCCGCAAGTTTTAGCGTGAGACTATACGCGCCTCTGTTACATAGCAAACATTAAAAACATTGCCCCACCACGAAAAGTACAGCGTTTCTCGCTGGATAGGCAGAATTTTTGTACGCGGAGCTTAAGGTTAACATTGAGACGCTGATTGGTCAGTTGAAAAAACAGCCAGAAACCATTTTCTTAAACCAACTTCGGTAAACAGTACTAAGAAGTTCGTGAGAGTTGCTATCGAGACGGCGAGGTGTGTGGAGCTCCGCCGCCCCTGGCGCTGCCTAACCAACGACAAGGTAATGAACGCACGCGATGCCACATAAGGGCGCATAAGGCTTAACTCATAACTGCAGAAGTCTCATCTGTTACATCCCCTTTTTAAGTAATACTAGTGTCGATCGTCAATTAAACTTCGTGGTATTCACATTTGCTACTTGAAGTTAAAATCTGAAATGCAATGATTTTTCAGTCATATAATTATTGAGAAGCCACATCAGTCACTGTAATTATGGCAAGTTAAATAAGTAATTAAAGATAATTGAGGGTCTGTAGACCATTTTTGAGAGATTTCTCTTTTATGAAACTTAATTTAAACCTAGATTATACACTCCTGGAAATTGAAATAAGAACACCGTGAATTCATTGTCCCAGGAAGGGGAAACTTTATTGACACATTCCTGGGGTCAGATACATCACATGATCACACTGACAGAACCACAGGCACATAGACACAGGCAACAGAGCATGCACAATGTCGGCACTAGTACAGTGTATATCCACCTTTCGCAGCAATGCAGGCTGCTATTCTCCCATGGAGACGATCGTAGAGATGCTGGATGTAGTCCTGTGGAACGGCTTGCCATGCCATTTCCACCTGGCGCCTCAGTTGGACCAGCGTTCGTGCTGGACGTGCAGACCGCGTGAGACGACGCTTCATTCAGTCACAAACATGCTCAATGGGGGACAGATCCGGAGATCTTGCTGGCCAGGGTAGTTGACTTACACCTTCTAGAGCACGTTGGGTAGCACGGGATACATGCGGACGTGCATTGTCCTGTTGGAACAGCAAGTTCCCTTGCCGGTCTAGGAATGGTAGAACGATGGGTTCGATGACGGTTTGGATGTACCGTGCACTATTTAGTGTCCCCTCGACGATCACCAGTGGTGTACGGCCAGTGTAGGAGATCGCTCCCCACACCATGATGCCGGGTGTTGGCCCTGTGTGCCTCGGTCGTATGCAGTCCTGATTGTTAGCGCTCACCTGCACGGCGCCAAACACGCATACGACCATCATTGGCACCAAGGCAGAAGCGACTCTCATCGCTGAAGACGACACGTCTCCATTCGTCCCTCCATTCACGCCTGTCGCGACACCACTGGAGGCGGGCTGCACGATGTTGGGGCGTGAGCAGAAGACGGCCTAACGGTGTGCGGGACCGTAGCCCAGCTTCATGGAGACGGTTGCGAATGGTCCTCGCCGATACCCCAGGAGCAACAGTGTCCCTAATTTGCTGGGAAGTGGCGGTGCGGTCCCCTACGGCACTGCGTAGGATCCTACGGTCTTGGCGTGCATCCGTGCGTCGCTGCGGTCCGGTCCCAGGTCGACGGGCACGTGCACCTTCCGCCGACCACTGGCGACAACATCGATGTACTGTGGAGACCTCACGCCCCACGTGTTGAGCAATTCGGCGGTACGTCCACCCGGCCTGCCGCATGCCCACTATACGCCCTCGCTCAAAGTCCGTCAACTGCACATACGGTTCACGTCAACGCTGTCGCGGCATGCTACCAGTGTTAAAGACTGCGATGGAGCTCCGTATGCCACGGCAAACTGGCTGACACTGACGGCAGCGGTGCACAAATGCTGCGCAGCTAGCGCCATTCGACGGCCAACACCGCGGTTCCTGGTGTGTCCGCTGTGCCGTGCGTGTGATCATTGCTTGTACAGCCCTCTCGCAGTGTCCGGAGCAAGTATGGTGGGTCTGACACGCCGGTGTCAATGTGTTCTTTTTTCCATTTCCAGGAGTGTAGATGTGATATGGCATAGGTCATCCTTCGATCCATTATAGAACTTGGAAACCCATTCAGGGAATATTCGTTCACATTTTTGTTGAACGCAGTTGGTTTTCATCATCCTGTATTAAATATTTCCTTTTATCAATAGTACAATTTATAAACAATGTTTTGTGAGCAGAATAAAAATTCCAGTGGTAAACTTAACTGCTTTTTCGACGTTATTTTACCAGCTAACTAAAAATAGGAAAGCCTTGAACCCCTTCCACTAAATTTAGTTAGTATTAAGATTCTTTTACAGGGAGTGCAGTGCAGCTGATGCTGAAATCATTAAGTATTTGATCATATTATCGCTAGTCTCACTGAACTCTTCCAAACTCTACATGTCATGTATGGTCTGGCGTCTCCAGCAACAGGTCCCAGGTTCAAGCTAGTCAATTCCCTAAAAAACACGCTCAGAGCATGGTAGGGAGACATGACTTAGAATAAACAGACTCCACACAGAATGTTAGAAGGCATCACCTCTCACCACGTACCACGCAGTGGCCGACGGTCTTCGCTTAATGACCGAGTGCAGCGCCGTTTGCAAAGAGTTGTCAGTGCAAACAGAAATAACCGCGGCATCAATGTGGGACGTACGGCAAAGGTATACATTAGGAAAGCACGGCTGGGCCCTGGACGACTGGAAAACCGTGACCTGGTCAGAGGAGTCCCGATTTCAGTTGATGAGAGCTGATGGTAGGGTCCGAGAGTGGCGCAGACCCCAAGAAGCTGTGGTCAAAAGTTCTCAACAAGGCACTGTGCAAGCTGGTGGTGACTCTGTAATGATTTGGGATGTGTTTACATACAATGGATTAAGTCGGGTGATGCTGAGGGAATTACATTAGGAAATCAGACACAAAGTCGTAAAGGAGTTTTGCTGTTTGGGGAGCAAAATAACTTATTATTATTCTCGAATCATAAACATACAAATTTACAGTAGCCATACACATCAATAAATATGTACATACGAAGTGCATTCAACTTCTAAGGCCTCCGATTTGTTTTTCTCCAGACTGGAAAGAGATAGAAACATGCGCATTGTTTTAAAATGAGGCCGCATTCATTGTCAATACGTCCCAGAGATGGCAGCACCGTACGGCAAATGGAATTTTACCGCCAGCTGCGAGAATGAGAACTGTTTTAAATACTTAAAATGGCGACGTTTTCCTTACTTGAACAGCGTGCAATCATTCGCTTTCTGAATTTGCGTGGTGTGGAACCAATTGAAATTCATCGACAGTTGAAGGAGACATGTGGTGATGGAGTTATGGATGTGTCGAAAGTGCATTCGTGGGTGCGACAGTTTAATGAAGGCAGAACATCGTGTGACGACAAACCGAAACAACCTCGGGCTTGCACAAGCCGGTCTGACGACACGATCAAGAAAGTGGAGAGAATTGTTTTGGGGTATCGCCGAATGACTGTTGAACAGATCGCCTCCAGAGTTGGCATTTCTGTGGGTTCTGTGCACACAATCCTGCATGACGACCTGAAAATGCGAAAAGTGTCATCCAGGTGGGTGCCACGAATGCTGACGGACGACCACACGGCTGCCCGTGTGGCACGTTGCCGAGCAATGTTGACGCGCAACGACAGCACGAATGGGACTTTCTTTTCGTCGGTTGTGACAATGGATGAGACGTGGATGCCATTTTTCAATCTAGAAACAAAGCCCCAGTCAGCTCAATGGAAGCACACAGATTCACCGCCACCAAAAAAATTTCGGGTAACCGCTAGTGCTGAAAAAATGATGGTGTCCATGTTCTGGGACAGCGAGGGCGTAATCCTTACCCATTGTGTTCCAAAGGGCACTACGGTAACAGGTGCATCCTACGAAAATGTTTTGAAGAACAAATTCCTTCCTGCACTGCAACAAAAACGTCGGGGAAGGGCTGCGCATGTGCTGTTCCACCGAGACAACGCACCCGCACATCGAGCTAACGTTACGCAACAGTTTCTTCGTGATAACAACTTTGAAGTGATTCCTCATGCTCCCTACTCACCTGACCTCGCTCCTAGTGACTTTTGACTTTTTCCAACAATGAAAGACACTCTCCGTGACCGCACATTCACCAGCCGTTCTGCTATTGCCTCAGCGATTTTCCAGTGGTCAAAACAGACTCCCAAAGAAGCGTTCGCCACTGCCATGGTGTCAGCGCTGTGAAAAATCTGTACGTCTGCAGGACGATTACGTCGAGAAGTAACGCCAGTTTCATCGATTTCGGGTGAGTAGTTAATTAGAAAAAAAATCGGAGGCCTTAGAACTTGAATGCACCTCGTATATACACACAAATTGTATTTATATTACATGTGCCCAGTACTTTGCAAACTCCAAGGCGCTTGGAGTGGCTTGCAGGAGATCAATCTTCGTGCAGGATGTAGGGCACAACAGGCACTGGAGCCTGTGACTTGTGGTTTGTTCTTGTCCACAATCACAGGACGTATCTTCTGTTATGAAGCCCCATCTCTTCAGGTTGTCTCTGGATCGTTCAACTCCTGATCGTAATCTGTTTAAAGATTTCCACAGCAGCCAGCTCTCGTTGTGTCCAGGTGGTAGTTCTTCAGCTTCTGGCGTCTGCAGGTGAGGCGTCGACTTCTCCCATAACTCCAGCCTTGCCTTCTCTGGTGAAATGGTGAGCTTCTAGGATGTTCTCAGGATGCTCTTTCGCGATGTCAGCTGTTGCTGTGGTGGATTATGTCCATGCACTGGATGGGCACTGTCCTGTTCCACTTTCAGTCTCTCCTTGATGGCAGCCACTGTTCAGCGTATCCATGGTGGCGCTATTCCAGCCAGGCAGTAGAGCTTGTCAGTTGGGGTAGGTCTTAAGCAACCTGTGATCAACCTGCAGGTTTCGTTGAGAGCAGTGTCTACTTCTCTGGCATCAGATGAGCTGTACCAGACTGGAGAAGCATATTCGGCAGTAGAAAAGCACAGTGCCATTGCAGAACAGCGGATAGTTTGTGGATGTGATCCCCACTGTGTGCCCGCTAGTTTGCGAATTAGGTTGTTTCGAGCGGAGATTTTCATTTTGGTATTCTTGCAGTGAGTTTTGAATATCAGAGTTCTATCGAGAGTGACTCCCAAGTACACTCCTGGAAATGGAAAAAAGAACACATTGACACCGGTGTGTCAGACCCACCATACTTGCTCCGGACACTGCGAGAGGGCTGTACAAGCAATGATCACACGCACGGCACAGCGGACACACCAGGAACCGCGGTGTTGGCCGTCGAATGGCGCTAGCTGTGCAGCATTTGTGCACCGCCGCCGTCAGTGTCAGCCAGTTTGCCGTGGCATACGGAGCTCCATCGCAGTCTTTAACACTGGTAGCATGCCGCGACAGCGTGGACGTGAACCGTATGTGCAGTTGACGGACTTTGAGCGAGGGCGTATAGTGGGCATGCGGGAGGCCGGGTGGACGTACCGCCGAATTGCTCAACACGTGGGGCGTGAGGTCTCCACAGTACATCGATGTTGTCGCCAGTGGTCGGCGGAAGGTGCACGTGCCCGTCGACCTGGGACCGGACCGCAGCGACGCACGGATGCACGCCAAGACCGTAGGATCCTACGCAGTGCCGTAGGGGACCGCACCGCCACTTCCCAGCAAATTAGGGACACTGTTGCTCCTGGGGTATCGGCGAGGACCATTCGCAACCGTCTCCATGAAGCTGGGCTACGGTCCCGCACACCGTTAGGCCGTCTTCCGCTCACGCCCCAACATCGTGCAGCCCGCCTCCAGTGGTGTCGCGACAGGCGTGAATGGAGGGACGAATGGAGACGTGTCGTCTTCAGCGATGAGAGTCGCTTCTGCCTTGGTGCCAATGATGGTCGTATGCGTGTTTGGCGCCGTGCAGGTGAGCGCCACAATCAGGACTGCATACGACCGAGGCACACAGGGCCAACACCCGGCATCATGGTGTGGGGAGCGATCTCCTACACTGGCCGTACACCACTGGTGATCGTCGAGGGGACACTGAATAGTGCACGGTACATCCAAACCGTCATCGAACCCATCGTTCTACCATTCCTAGACCGGCAAGGGAACTTGCTGTTCCAACAGGACAATGTACGTCCTCATGTATCCCGTGCCACCCAACGTGCTCTAGAAGGTGTAAGTCAACTATCCTGGCCAGCAAGATCTCCGGATCTGTCCCCCATTGAGCATGTTTGGGACTGGATGAAGCGTCGTCTCACGCGGCCTGCACGTCCAGCACGAACGCTGGTCCAACTGAGGCGCCAGGTGGAAATGGCATGGCAAGCCGTTCCACAGGACTACATCCAGCATCTCTACGATCGTCTCCATGGGAGAATAGCAGCCTGCATTGCTGCGAAAGGGGGATATACACTGTACTAGTGCCGACATTGTGCATGCTCTGTTGCCTGTGTCTATGTGCCTGTGGTTCTGTCAGTGTGATCATGTGATGTATCTGACTCCAGGAATGTGTCAATAAAGTTTCCCCTTCCTGGGACAATGAATTCACGGTGTTCTTATTTCAATTTCCAGGAGTGTATTTAGGTGCATGATGATGCTGGAACTGGATGCCTGACCGCGCAATATGTAGCTCACGATTAGCTTCCCTGTTCCTTAAATGAAAGGCACACACTTGTGTCTTCGAAGGGTTTGGTCTGAGTTGGTTCCGATTGTAGTAGCTTGACAGTGTTCCAAGTGCCGTTGTCAGGTTTCTTTCAGCTGTTTCAAAGCATGAGCTCTGCGTAGCAAGGGCTAGGTCACCTGCATATAAAAATCTCCTTGTGCCTGGGGTCAATGGCTGGTCGTTGGTATAGGTGTTGAAGAGAAGTGGAGCCAAGACGCTTCGCTGAGGTAGACCATTTTTCTGCGCTCTCCAGCGACTGCGTTGTCCTTGAAATTCAACAAAAAACCGGCTGTTTTGGAGGAGGGTGCTGAGTAGTCTAACGAGAATCCAGTGAAATTTTTTTAAGTGCTTTATATGAAAATTACCTTGAGCAGTTAAACAGGCAACCGACTCGTGGCGATAGCATATTAGACCTTCTGGTGACAAACAGACCCGAACTATTTGAAACAGTTAACGCAGAACAGGGAATCAGCGATCATAAAGCGGTTACTGCATCGATTATTTCAGCCGTAAATAGAAATATTGAAAAAGGTAGGAAGATTTTTCTGTTTACCAAAAGTGACAAAAAGCAGACTACAGAGTACCTGACGGCTCAACACGAAGGTTTTGTCTTAAGTACAGATAGTGTTGAGGATCAGTGGACAAAGTTCTAAACCATCGTACAATATGCGTTAGATGAGTATGTGCCAAGCAAGATCGTAAGAGATGGAAAAGAGCCACCGTGGTACAACAACCGAGTTAGAAAACTGCTGCGGAAGCAAAGGGAACTTCACAGCAAACATAAACATAGCCAAAGCCTTGCAGACAAACAAAAATTACGCGAAGCAAAATGTAGTGTGAGGAGGGCTATGCGAGAGGCGTTCAATGAATTCGAAAGTAAAGTTCTATGTAGAGATTTGGCAGAAAATCCAAAGAAATTTTGGTCTTATGTCAAAGCGGTAGGTGGATCAAAACAAAATGCCCAGACACTCTATGACCACAATGGTACTGAAACAGAGGATGACAGACTTAAGGCCGAAATACTAAATGTCTTTTCCCAAAGCTGTTTCACAGAGGAAGACAGCACTGTAGTTCCTTCCCTAGATTGTCGCACAGATGACAAAATGGTAGATATCGAAATAGACGACAGAGGGATAGAGAAACAATTAAAATCCCTCAAAAGAGGAAAGGCCGCTGGACCTGGTGGGGTACCAGTTCGATTTTACACAGAGTATGCGAAGGAACTTGCCCCCCTTCTTGCAGCGGTGTACCGTAGGTCTCTAGAAGAGCGTAGCGTTCCAAAGGATTGGAAAAGGGCACAGGTCATCCCCGTTTTCAAGAAGGGACGTCGAACAGATGTGCAGAACTATAGACCTATATCTCTAACGTCGATCAGTTGTAGAACTTTGGAACACGTGTTATGTTGAGTATAATGACTTTTCTGGAGACTAGAAATCTACTCTGTAGGAATAAGCACAGGTTTCGAAAAAGACGGTCGTGTGAAACCCAGCTCGTGCTATTCGTCCACGAGACTCAGAGGGTCATAAACACGGGTTCACAAGTAGATGCCATGTTTCTTGACTTCCGCAAGGCGTTCGATACAGTTCCCCACAGCCGTTTAATGAATAAAGTAAGAGCATATGGACTATCAGACCAATTGTGTGATTGGATTGAAGAGTTCCTAGATAACAGAACGCAGCATGTCATTCTCAATGGAGAGAAGTCTTCCGAAGTAAGAGTGATTTCAGGTGTGCCGCAGGGGAGTGTCGTAGGACCGTTGCTATTCACAATATACATAAATGACCTTGTGGATGACATCGGAAGTTCACTGAGGCTTTTTGCGGATGATGCTGTGGTATATCGAGAGGTTGTAACAATGGAAAATTGTACTGAAATGCAGGAGGATCTGCAGCGAATTGACGCATGGTGCAGGGAATGGCAAGTGAATCTCAATGTAGACAAGTGTAATGTGCTGCGAATACATAGAAAGAAAGATCCCTTATCATTTAGCTACAATATAGCAGGTCAGCAACTGGAAGCAGTTAATTCCATAAATTATCTGGGAATAGCCATTAGGAGTGATTTAAAATGGAATGATCATATAAAGTTGATCGTCGGTAAAGCAGATGCCAGACTGAGATTCATTGGAAGAATCCTAAGGAAATACAATCCGAAAACAAAGGAAGTAGGTTACAGTACACTTGTTCGCCCGCTGCTTGAATACTGCTCAGCAGTGTGGAATCGGTACCAGATAGGTTTGATAGAACAGATAGAGAAGATCCAACGGAGAGCAGCGCGCTTCGTTACAGGATCATTTAGTAATCGCGAAAGCGTTACGGAGATGATAGATAAACTCCAGTGGAAGACTCTGCAGGAGAGACGCTCAGTAGCTCGGTACGGGCTTTTGTTGAAGTTTCTAGAACATACCTTCACCGAAGAGTCAAGCAGTATATTGCTCCCTCCTACGTATATCTCGCGAAGAGAGCATGAGGATAAAATCAGAGAGATTAGAGCCCACACAGAGGCATACCGACAATTCTTCTTTCCACGAACAATACGAGACTGGAATAGAAGATAGAGGTACTCAAGGTACCCTCAGCCACACACCGCCAGGTGGCTTGCGGAGTATGGATGTAGATGTCGACGTAGAAACAGCTAATAACGCCAGTTTGCTCTGAACGTCTGTACGTGAAGCAGCCAACTTCCTTCGATACAACATGCAGCCGATCACAACACAACTAGCTGCCGATCTTGCACCGTGGGAGAGATTCGGCGTGGAAGATAGCCGGCTCCTTTCCCTGCAAGCCGGCAGGCATGCACGCCATCTCGCAAACTTGCGGCGAACCTTGCTTCGTGTGAGACTACCGTAAACTCGGATTGTTAAGAAAGGTGTTTATAGGAAAGCCCGAGCAGAGGAGGAGGAGAGGAAGAGCAAGGAGAAGGTGGCTTGCAGATTCGGATTAAGACGTCAGCGCACTGGGAATCAATAACTGGAGTAGGAAAGCAGTTGACACAGACGAATGGGGGCAGGTGACAAAGTAGACCGAGTTTGTACGAGGACTGCAGCGCTGAACAAAGAGAGAGAGAATTTTCATGCGTCTATAGGGCTTTGAAGGTGACCATCGGTAACATCCCCTGAAGGTCCCCTTAGCGTCAGCAAAGCTCAGTCGCAATGCTGCCTGCCACGAGCTTTCCCAGAGTCTTCTCAGGCCCAAGGTAGTGAACAAGCGCGAAGGTCGAACAGCAGGAGGGAATTACTCGCAGCGACTTCCAGAAAACGCGACGTCATCCTAAGCCAGGCAAGCCAGTACGGTGAGTAACTGCTCGTCATGTCCGTTCTAGAGGCTTGATAGGCACCTGTTCCTCTCCTGCCTGACAGGCAAAAATAGCCCAGTTCCGAGTACGACTCGTCACCTAGGATTCTGTACAAACTGAATTACGTACATATATACACTACTGGCCATAAAATTGCTGTACCACCAAGATGACGTGCTACAGACGTGAAATTTAACCGACAGGCAGACGATGCTGTGATATGCAAATGATTAGCTTTTCAGAGCATTCGCACAAGGTTGGCGCCCGTGATGACACCTGCAACGAGCTGACATGAGCAAAGTTTCCATCCGATTTCTCATACACAAACAGCAGTTGACCGGCGTTGCCTGGTGAAACGTTTTTGTGATGCCTCCTGTAAGGAGGAGAAATGCGTACCATCACGTTTCCGACTTTGATAAAGGTCGGATTGTAGCCTATCGCGATTGCGGTTTATCGTATCGCGACATCGCTGTTCGCATTGGTCGAGAACCAATGACTGTTAGCAGAATATGGAATCGGTGGATTCAGGAGGGTAATACGGAACGCCGTGCTGGATCCCAACGGCCTCGTATCACTAGCAGTCGAGATGACAGGCATCTTATCTGCATGGCTGTAACGGATCGTGCAGCCACGTCTCGATCCCTGAGTCAGCAGATGGGGACGTTTGGAAGACGACAACCATCTGCACGAACAGTTCGACGACGTTTGCAGCAGCATGGACTATCAATTAGGAGACCGTGGCTGCGGTTACCCTTGACGCTGCATCACAAACAGGAGAGCCTGCGATGGTGTACTCAACGACGAACCTGGGTGCACGAATGGCAAACAGTCATTTTTTCGGACGAATCCAGGTTCTGTTTACAGCATCGTGATGGTCGCATCCGTGTTTGGCGACATCGTGGTGAACGCACATTGGAAGCTTGTATTCGTCATCGCTATACTGGCGTATTGCCCGGCGTGATGGAGTGGGGTGCCATTGGTTACACGTCTCGGTGACCTCTTGTTCGCATTGACGGCAGTTTCAACAGTGGACGTTACATTTCAGAACTGTTACGACCCGTGCCTCTACCCTTCATTCGATGCCTGCGAAACCCTACACTTCAGCAGGATAATGCACGACCGCATGTTGCAGGTCCTGTACGGGCCTTTCTGGATACAGAAAATGTTCGACTGCTGCCCTGGCCAGCACATTCTCCAGATCTCTCACCAATTGAAAACGTCTGGTCAATGGTGGGCGAGCAACTGGCTCGTCACAATACGCCAGTCACTACTCTTAATGAACTGTGATATCGTGTTGAAGCTGCATGGGCAGCTGTACCTGTACACGCCATCTAACCTCTGTTTGACTCAATGCCTAGGTGTATCAATGCCGTTACTATGGCTAGAGGTTGTTGTTCAGGGTACTGATTTCTCAGGAATTATGCACCGAAATTGCGTGAAAATGTAATCACATGTGAGTTCTAGTATAATATATTTGTCGAATGAATACCCGTTTATCATCTGCAGTTTTTCTTGGTGTAGCAATTTTAATGGCCAGTAGTATATATATATTCACGAAGAAATATTTTAATATGTTATTCTACAAGTAAAAGTATAGAAAAAAGTTCCTAAGTTCATATAAACAAAGGTCCGCATATGTTTCGTTACGGAGTTGCGGCTTATAAAAGATTTCGTCTGAAACTTTGCAACTTCGTTAATATGTAGCCATCGCAAAACTGTACGAGGTTAAATTACTGCAGATACACGTCTCGGATGGGTTTTATTATATTCACCAAACCAATAGAGAGAGAGACCAGAGAGAGAGACAGGATTTAATAACATATCTTTTTTTTATTTATTTAGTAAAACATAAAACATGACTACACCTTACATTTTATGTTTGCATGCATTAAGTTTCGCCTGTTGTGATGAATGCAATGTATTTTCCAGTATATTCTAGGTCAACGGGAAGTACCCAGCCTTTTGATGAGCGAGTTTTCGAGTGTCAAAACATATGAGATAAATGCCGTATCTTTTGGCTGAAGTGGCACACCGGCAAGGGACCCTAGACGTTAATACGTGACATAAATTTTTACTTGATACGTAACCCATTCCTCAGAAAAAACCCTAACAGTCGGACAGACAGATAGAGACGCTTAAAGGTAGGTTGACACAAAAGCGATCCTGTAAGTGCTCCGCCGGCCGGAGTGGCCGAGCGGTTCTAGGCGCTTCAATCCGGAACCGCGCGACCGCTACGATCGCAGGTTCGATTCCTGCCCCAGCCACGGATGTGTGCGATGTCCTTAGGTTAGTTAGGCTTAAGTAGTTCTAAATTCTAGGGGACTGATGACCTCAGAAGTCCCATAGTGCTCAGAGCCATTTTTTTTGTAAGTGTTCCATTTTTACAGACTGAGGCACGAAACCCAAAAAAGGACGAGAAACGAGGAAAAGTCACAAAAAAGTAAAAATAAGAACTTGCTTTGCCAAAGATAGGCCATAAAAGTTTATTTCCCACTCTGCGGCCTGCTGTCTGAAAAAGTCATAACCTAAAAGTCGTGGGTTCTAAGCCCTCAGAGTTGAACCTGTGTCTCTGACATGCAGTCATCGTAGCACGAACGTTACGACCACCGCCTGTGGCGAGATTGAATGCCAGCTTGTGGTAATGCTGCCAACCGCCACAGTAAGGAGTGTACACTAGTAAAGTCCCGATTCTTTAAAGAACCGAACTCCGGCGTATGAAACAGGTTCAAAATTCAGATTATTTGACATCTGAATGTGGACGGAAATCGGTAGATGCGCTGTACAAGTACAGAAAAAAACATAAAAACTTGTTTATCCTTTCAGAAAAATGGGACGATTCGTTCACGAGAAAGAGCTTCAGAAATTGGGCACGACAATAAAGCGATAGCCCACCTCTGGCCCTTATGCAAACCGTTATTCGGCTGTACACTGATTGATAAGAGTTCTTGTTCGTCCTCCTGAGGGACATCGTGCCAAATTCGGTCCAATTGGTGCGTTAGATTGTCAAAATCCCTAGTTCCAAACCATCGTACAATATGCATTAGATGAGTATGTGCCAAGCAAGATCGTAAGAGATGGAAAAGAGCCACCGTGGTACAAAACAGAGTTAGAAAACTCCTACGGAAGCAAAGGGAACTTCACAGCAAACATAAACACAGCCAAACCCTTGCAGACAGACAAAAATTACACGAAGCGAAACGTAGTGTGAGGAGGGCTATGCGAGAGGCGTTCAACGAATTCGAAAGTAAAGTTCTATGTAGAGATTTGGCAGAAAATTCTAAGAAATTTTGTTCTGATGTCAAAGCCGTAGGTGTATCAAAACAAATGTCCAGACACTCTCTAAACCAAAATGGTACTGAAACAGAGGATGACAGCCTAAAGACTGTTTCCAAAGCTGTTTCACAGAGTAAGACTGCACTGTAGTTCCTTCTCTAGACTGTCGCACAGATGACAAAATGGTAGATATCAAAATAGATGGCAGAGGGGTAGAAAAACAATTAAAATCGCTCAAAAGACGAAAGGCCGCTGGACCTGATGGGATACCGGTTCCATTTTACACAGAGTACGCGGAGGAACTTGCCCCCCATCTTGAAGCGGTGTACCGTAGGTCTCTAGAAGAGCGTAGCGTTCCAAAGGATTGGAAAAGGGCACAGGTCATCCCCGTTTTCAAGAAAGGACGTCGAACAGATGTGCAGAGCTATAGACCTATATCTCTAACGTCGATCAGTTTGGAGACTAGAAATATGTAGGAATCAGCATGAGTTTCGAAAAAGACGATCGTGTGAAACCCAGCTCGCGCTATTCGTCCTGCGAGGGCCATAGACACGGATTCCCAGGTAGATGCCGTGTTTCTTGACTTCCGCAAGGCGTTTGATACAGTTCCACACAGTCGTCTAATGAACAAAGTAAGAGCATATGGACTATCAGACCAATTGTGTGATTGGATTGAAGAGTTCCTAGATAACAGAACGCAGCATGTCATTCTCAATGGAGAGAAGTCTTCCGAAGTAAGAGTGATTTGAGGCCTGCCGCAGGGGAGTGTCGTAGGACCGTTGCTATTCACAATATACATAAATGACCTTGTGGATGACATCGGAAGTTCACTGAGGCTTTTTGCGGATGATGCTATGGTATATCGAGAGGTTGTAACAATGGAAAATCATACTGAAATGCAGGAGGATCTGCAATGAATTGACGCATCGTGCAGGGAACGGCAATTGAATCTCAATGTAGACAAGTATAATGTGCTGCGAATACATAGAAAGAAAGATCCCTTATCATTTAGCTACAATATAGCAGGTCAGCAACTAGAAGCTGATAATTCCATTAATTACCTGGGAGTAGGCATTAGGAGTGATTTAAAATGGAATGATCAAATAAAGTTGATCGTCGGTAAAGCAGATGCCAGACTGAGATTCATTGGAAGAATCCTAAGGAAACGCAATCCGAAAACAAAGGAAGTAGGTTACAGTACGAATGTTCGCCCACTGCTCGAATACTGGTCAGCAGTGTGGGATCCGTACCAGATAGGGTCGATAGAAGAGGTAGAGAAGATCCAACGGAGAGCAGCGCGCTTCGTTACAGGATCATTTACTAATCGCGAAAGCGTTACGGAGATGATAGATAAACTCCAGTGGAAGACTTTGCAAGAGAGACGCTCAGTAGCTCGGTACGGGCTTTTGTGGAAGTTTCGAGAACATACCTTCACCGAGGAGTCAAGCAGTATATTGCTCCCTACTACGTACATCTCGCGAAGAGACCATGAGGATAATATCAGGGAGATTAGAGCCAACTCAAAGGCATACCGACAATCTTTCTTTCCATGAACAATGCAAGACTGGAATAGAAGGGAGAAGCGATAGAGGTACTCAAGGTACCCTCCGCCACACACCGTCAGGTGGCTTGCGGAGTATGGATGTAGATGTCGATGATGGGAGTGCCCTGTCTATATCTCTCCAAAAGTTCACAATTGGAAAGAGACCCAGCGACATTGCTGACCAAGATACGGTTTGTCAAACACGAAGATAAGCAGTAGAAACTTCTGCCGTGTGCGGGCAGGCGATATCTTGCTGAAATGTAATTCTGGCATGGCTTGTCTGGAAGGGCAACAAAACGGGGCGTCGAATACCGTCGACGTAGCGCTGTACTGCAAGGGTGCCCCAGATGTCAAACAAAGAGGGCCGTCCTGTGGTATGAAATAGCAGCCCAGATCATAACTCCTGGTTGTCGGGCTGTACAGTGGCTGACAGTCAGCTTGGTATCCCACCACTGTTCAGGGCGTCTCCAGACACTTCTTTGCCAACCATCGCGTCTCAGTTGGATGTGGGACTCTTCACTGAAGACAATTATACTCCAGTTAGTGATATTCCGGGCAACGGCCTTGCTGCAGCGGATACACCGGTTCCCGTCAGATCATCGAAGTTAAGCGCTGTCGGGAATGGCCGGCACTTGGATGGGTGACCATCTAGGCCGCCATGCACTGTTGCCATTTTTCGGCGTGCACTCAGCCTCGTGATGCCAACTGAGGAGCTACTCGACCAAACAGTAACGGCTCTGGTCAAAGAAAACCATCGTAACGACTGGGAGAGCGGTGTGCTGACCACACACCCCTCCTATCCGCATCCTCAGTTCAGGATGACACAGCAGTCGGATGATCCCAATGGCCCACTTGTGGCGTGAAGACGGAGTGCGATAATATTCCAGGACAAAGACGTGTCTGGAGGTGTCCCAAAAAGTGGTGGAATACCAAACTATCACCTTGTGGCCTGACAAGCAGTAGTGATAGTCTGGGTGTCATTTTATTTCACAGCAGGACACCTCTGGTTATCCGCAGCACCCTTGCAGCACAGCTGAACGATATTCTACACTCCATTTTGTTGTCCGTCATGGCAAGCCATCCTCATCTTTCATTTCAGAAGATAATGCCTGCCCACACACGGCGAGAGTTTCCACTCCTCATCTTCGTACTTATGGAACCCTTCCTGCTGTAGTGGGGAAAAGGAGAGAACCAGCAGAAAATGCATCCGAGAACAAAAAGTACGAATATGTCTGTTTAGTTAAAAGACTGACTGAAATAATAGGGGTACCAGCTGCCTTCGTCAGTACCTTTAAAAAGTTCCAAGACATTTTGGTACGGGAACATATACACGCTTTCCTGTGGTGAGAGTGAAGGAGACATGGCAGTGGCAAAAGGTAAAGTAATAAATACTGGAAAATGGTAGGCAGCGGTTGAGTTTTAGAAAGAGTGAAGGAGACAAAGGCAGTGTGAGAGAAAGAGAGGGACACAGTGGCAGAGGAACATAGCTGACAATGACAGAACAGTGCTACAAAAACAGTCGAGGAGACAGTGCAAGGCTGGAGGAATAAATTGGGCTTGGGTGAGAACCAGGGATAATGCCAATGACAAGGAAAAAGAGGAAGGGAGAGACCAGAAGTAGGAAGGAAGAAAGGAATGAGATAGTAGCGGTAAGAGAGAGCAAGAGGGAAATAGTGAGAGGAGATAGTAGGATGAGGAGAGAACAAAGTGGGTTGTGGGTGTGAGAGAGGAGAAAGCGACATTTGGAGAGACACAAAGAGATGAAAACAGTAAGTTGGGACGAATGGTCATGCGGGAGTGGATGGGTATGAGTGAGTTACAGTTAGGGAAGCTTGTGGGAGTTTGAGAGTTTCATATTACACACGGGCGAATTTTTTCACATGGCACAATTGCTGAGAAAATTTTTAAAGGTGCTGAGGAAGGCAGAATAAGGCAGCACTTTCCAGTCGGAGTTTTTTAAATAAACAGCAACATATTCGGTTTTTTTGTGCTCCGACAGCAGCATTTTTCCACTGGCCTAACTTACAGGGTGGCGCACGAAATGTGTTAGCAATCGTTTCTTTCACAATTTACGACGCACATTAGATGTCCCGCTGGGATCTCTAAGCAGTACGAGCAGAGCTTGGAAAAACAAGTGAGTTACGAAATGTTGTGTAATTCACGATACTGCCGCTAGGAGGCTAGTAAGCTGCAATGGCTGACAATGGAAGACTGACTACACAGCAACGATCGGTAACTGTGTTACTTTTTCATGAAACGAAAAGCCTTGTTGTGACTCAGAGGCGTTTTCGACAATAGTTTAACACACGATGGGTCCCTTGCAAGAAGACCATCCACAGGTTGTACGATAAATCTGTACAGGAAGGGACAGTATTGGAAGCGTAGCGACCTCGGCCTAAGCCTCTTTGTTCGCCGGAGAATATTGAAGCGGTACGAGTTGGTGTACAGAGAAGTCCCGGGAAATCGCGTTGAAAGGCAGCAGTGCAGCTGGGAATATCCAGACGCTCCGTTCAACGCATTTTTAAAAGTGACCTCCGTATGTACCCACCCAAGATGACCTGTGTACAGAAGCTCACTGAAGAACACAAGCAGCAGAGACTACTGTTTGCTCAGTGGGCGGAGGATAGGGAAGATACTCTCAATAACGTTTGGTTTTCAGACGAGGCGCATTTTCATTTAGACGGTGTGGTTGACAAACAAAATGTACGCTTTTGGGCCACTGAAAACCCACAAGTGCTTCATGAACGACAACATTGTGCTCCGAGGATGACAGAGTGGGCAGCAATTTCCAGTCACGGACTTATTGGGCCTTTTTCTTTGAAGAAACAGCGAGCTTTATTTGAGCATGCTTCTCATTAGCTTCATTCCACAGCTTCTTGCTACTGCCTTGGCCATCAACACGCAGAGGTTCATGCAAGATGGAGCAAGGCCACATACTGAAAACACTGTGTTGGAGTTTTTACACGAGCTTTTCGACATACGGATCATTTCACTCAGGTTTCCAGGTCGCTTCAATGACGGACAAAATTGGCCCCCCAATAGTCCAGACCTCAATCTATGTGACTTTTTTCTTTGGGGATACCTAAAGGAAAAAATTTTCCCGAAACGTCCGTGTGATTTAATGGAGCTCAGAAGACTTAATCTTCAAGCTTGCAGTGAAATTACAGAAGACATGTGTCGTAGGTTTAATCACTAACTTCAGTGTTCGTTTGAAGAAAGTTAGGAAACGAAATGGTGGACATATTGAGCATGTGCTGAGTTAGAACAAATCTCCATGGACGGCTCTTCATTGTAGTATATGTTCCTTTCAGATTGTATTGACAATAAAGTTTATATTCAAAAACCAGTATCCGAGAACTCCAGTAGACTCTTACAGAAACGTGGCATCCAGAATACTTCGTTCCCATAAACTAAAATAAATAGTCTCCTCTGTAACGTGAAAGACGATTTAGGTTGTAACGTATTCGTATGTTTTCTGCTGTTCTAAATAATTATCCCATACTGTACCGGGGCAAAGATGCATGAGTGCACTGCACGAGTAGTGAATAAGATCGTTGACTGTGTTTGATTTTATCTTTGGTTGACTTGTTAGTCAGACAGTTGTGAAGCACTGGGGCATTCTTATTCGAGTCACAGTAGCGAGCAGTAGCATTTTTCAGAGACTGAGATCTGTTATTTGAGTATCTGGAAAAGACTTTTATCTACGTGATTACTCTGCTATTCATGGTGAAGTGCCTGGCAGAGGGTTCAATAAACCACCTTCATACTGTCTACCGTTCCACTCTTGAACGGCGTGCGGGAAAAACGAGCACTTAATTTTTTCTGTACGAGCCCCGATTTCTCTTCCTATATCGTGATGACCATTTTTCCTTACGTAGGTGGGTGCCAACAGAATGTTTTCGCAATCGGAGGAGGAAACTGGTGATTGAAATTTCCTGAGAAGATCCCGTTGCAATGACAAAGCCTTTGTTTTACTAATCGCCACTCCAATTCCAATTTCGACAATACCAGGTAAACGACTTGAAAAGGAAACTTTCTGCGCAACAACAGTTGTTTACAAGGGCGAATTCAGAGTCAACATGCTGTGTGAAAGCGAGTTAAGCAGCAGATCAGATACTGGCAGAAAGAATCAAAGCCATATTCAGGTGGCGAAATGGTTAAGGAATGCTTAGAGAGACCGTCGTTGAAATTGTACTTCCAGAAGAGAAAAAGGATTATTCAAAAATAAGTCTGTCTCGCCAAAGTATTACTAGACGTGTGGACGACACTGGAAGTAAAATTAAAGATAATTTAAAAACATTGCATCTGAGTTTATCTTTTACTCTCTTAACTTTGGATGAATGCACAGATATGACGGATACCACCCAAGCGGTGATTTATGTGAGAGGTGTTGATGCCTATTTTCATAAAACAGAAGAATTAGCGGCATTGTATCCACTTAAGGGTACCACGAAGTCATGAAATTTGTTGTAAGGAGTTATATCGACATTAAGTCGCTTTTCGTTAAAAATTAACGACCTACAGGGGCTAGCAACGGATGGTGCTCCAACAATGGCTGGGAAACACGGAAGTTTAGTTCACTTGTTGGAAACGAGGCCCGCAAAATTGGCAATAGGTCGATGCAAAACTTTCATTGCGTTATCCATCAAAAGAATTTATGTGCCAAGTCCCTCAAAATCGACCATATAACGAAGGTAGTTGTGATAACTGTGAATTTTGTCCTTGGATTCAAAGCATGATAGCGTTTCGTATTATACAGAAGTAAGATGGCTGAAATGTTGAAAAGAGTGTTTCATTTGAAGCAAGAAATACAAAGATTCTTCGAAAGCAAGTCAAAGAAACTGCCTGAGTTTGAAGATAAAGAATGGCTTTCCGACTCTGCGTTCGTAGTCGATATAACCAGCTACCTAAATGATGTTAATACTCGGCTCCAAGGAAAATATCAACTGTGTAATGTCATGCATGATCTTATTTCTGCATTTCAAATGAATCTTGGGCTTTGGGAATAACTGTTACGAACTAAAAACCTCACACATTTTCCTACACTGTTAGAGCAAGCGGCAGCGATTAAATACGCTTCTTTCATATCTGACCTGAAATACGAATTCGAGAGCCGATTTCAAGATTTTAAGAAACGTCTTCTATTTGTTTCTGTATCTTCTACACCATTCTCCGTAGACATGAGTTCACTACCGGAACATTTACAGGGTGTTAGAAAAAGATACGGCCAAACTTTCAGGAAACATTCCTCACACACAAATAAAGAAAAGATGTTATGTGGACATGTGTACGGAAACGCTTGATTTCCATGTTGGAGCTCATTTCAGTTTCGTCAGTATGTACTGTACTTCCTCGATTCACCGCCAGTTGGCCCAATTGAAGGAAGGTAATGTTAGCTTCGGTGTTTGTGTTGACATGCGACTCATTGCTCTACAGTACTAGCATCAAGCACATCAGTACGTTGCATCAACAGGTTAGTGTTCATCACGAACGTGGTTTTGCAGTCAGTGCAATGTTTACAAATGCGGAGTTGGCAGATGCTCATTTGATGTATGGATTTCTCTTGGAACTCATGTGGATCACCTCACACTTTTCGTTATTTGGGTTCAACTGCCACCTGCCACACCATACAGCAATCTTTTCTAAATCGCTTTGCAACTGATACTGGTCTTCGGATAACCTTACTAGACGGTAAATTACAGCATCATCTGCGAACAACCTAAGAGAACTGCTCAGATTGTCACCCAGGTCATTTATACAGATCAGGAACAACAGAGGTCCCAGGACGCTTCCCTGGGGAACACCTGATATCACTTCAGTTTTACTCGATGATTTGCCGTCTATTACTACGAACTGCGACCTTCCTGACAGGAAATCACGAATCCAGTCGCACAACTGAGACGATACCCATAGGCCCGCATCTTGATTAGAAGTCGCTTGTGAGGAACAGTGTCAAAAGCTTTCCGAAAATCTATAAATACGGAATCAACTTGAGATCCCCTGTCGATAGCGGCCGTTGCTTCGTGCGAATAAAGAGCTAGCTGTATTGCACAAGAACGATGTTTTCTGAAACCATGCTCATTACGTATCAATAGATCGTTCCCTTCGAGGTGATTCATAATGTTTGAATACAGTATATGCTCCAAAACCCTACTGCAAACGGACGTCAATGATATAGGTCTGTAGTTAGATGGATTACTCCTACTACCCTTCTTAAACACTGGTGCGACCTGCGCAATTTTCCAATCTGTAGGTACAGATCTATCGGTGAGCGAACGGTTGTACACTCCTGGAAATTGAAATAAGAACACCGTGAATTCATTGTCCCAGGAAGGGGAAACTTTATTGACACATTCCTGGGGTCAGATACATCACATGATCACACTGACAGAACCACAGGCACATAGACACAGGCAACAGAGCATGCACAATGTCGGCACTAGTACAGTGTATATCCACCTTTCGCAGCAATGCAGGCTGGTATTCTCCCATGGAGACGATCGTAGAGATGCTGGATGTAGTCCTGTGGAACGGCTTGCCATGCCATTTCCACCTGGCGCCTCAGTTGGACCAGCGTTCGTGCTGGACGTGCAGACCGCGTGAGACGACGCTTCATCCAGTCCCAAACATGCTCAATGGGGGACAGATCAGGAGATCTTGCAGGCCAGGGTAGTTGACTTACACCTTCTAGAGCACGTTGGGTGGCACGGGATACATGCGGACGAGCATTGTGGTGTTGGAACAGCAAGTTCCCTTGCCGGTCTAGGAATGGTAGAACGATGGGTTCGACGACGGTTTGGATGTACCGTGCACTATTCAGTGTCCCCTCGACGATCACCAGTGGTGTACGGCCAGTGTAGGAGATCGCTCCCCACACCATGATGCCGGGTGTTGGCCCTGTGTGCCTCGGTCGTATGCAGTCCTGATTGTGGCGCTCACCTGCACGGCGCCAAACACGCATACGACCATCATTGGCACCAAGGCAGAAGCGACTCTCATCGCTGAAGACGACACGTCTCCATTCGTCCCTCCATTCACGCCTGTCGCGACACCACTGGAGGCGGGCTGCACGATGTTGGGGCGTGAGCGGAAGACGGCCTAACGGTGTGCGGGACCGTAGCCCAGCTTCATGGAGACGGTTGCGAATGGTCCTCGCCGATACCCCAGGAGCAACAGTGTCCCTAATTTGCTGGGAAGTGGCGGTGCGGTCCCCTACGGCACTGCGTAGGATCCTACGGTCTTGGCGTGCATCCGTGCGTCGCTGCGGTCCGGTCCCAGGTCGACGGGCACGTGCACCTTCCGCCGACCACTGGCGACAACATCGATGTACTGTGGAGACCTCACGCCCCACGTGTTGAGCAATTCGGCGGTACGTCCACCCGGCCTCCCGCATGCCCACTATACGCCCTCGCTCAAAGTCCGTCAACTGCACATACGGTTCACGTCCACGCTGTCGCGGCATGCTACCAGTGTTAAAGACAGCGATGGAGCTCCGTATGCCACGGCAAACTGGCTGACACTGACGGCGGCGGTGCACAAATGCTGCGCAGCTAGCGCCATTCGACGGCCAACACCGCGGTTCCTGGTGTGTCCGCTGTGCCGTGGGTGTGATCATTGCTTGTACAGCCCTCTCGCAGTGTCCGGAGCAAATATGGTGGGTCTGACACACCGGTGTCAATGTGTTCTTTTTTCCATTTCCAAGAGTGTATATGATTGCTAAGTAGGGAGCTATTGTATCAGCGTAATCTGAAAGGAATAATTAAATACATAAAATACAAGCACGTCTACTAAAATTAACGATATGCATCAGAGATTATTTGTGAAGTGATGACAGATCTATCGGGATCGAATGTGCACCACGTGTGCACGTGAAGGGCCGTAACTTTACGGCCGATACTGTTGTGAGCTTGCAGTGATACGAACTACGGAACGTGCCGTCACTACGTCTGGCTCTCGTCTCACTCGCACACCGCAACTAACGCGTCCAGTTGCGCTGATTGTTGGTTGCATGTCGCCAAGACGAACTACATTTCCTTCAAGATGACGCGCGGGCTTTCCAAAATAAATCAAACGCAGTGGTTGTTTTCAAATAGATACATAGACGAAAACCTAATAATAATTCAATCTATGCAGTGAACTATTCCTGTTGTACACTGCTGGCCATTAAAATTGCTACACCACGAAGATGACGTGCTGTAGACGCGAAATTTAACCGACAGGAAGAAGATGCTGTCATATACAAATGATGAGCTTCTCAGAGCATTCACACAAGGTTGGTACCTACAACGTGCTGACTTGAGGAAAGTTTCCAACCGATTTCTCACACACAAACAGCAGTTGACCGGCGTTGCCTGGTGAAACGTTGTGATGCCTCGAGTAAGGAGGAGAAATGCGTACCATCACGTTTCCGACTTCGATAAAGGTCGGATTGTAGCCTATTGAGATTGCGGTTTATCGTATCGCGACATTACTGTTCGCGTTGGTCGAGATCCGATGACTGTTAGCAGAATATGGAATCGGTAGGTTTAGGAGGGTAATACGGAACGCCGTGCAGGATCCCAACGGCCTCGTATGACTAGCAGTCGAGATGACAGGCATCTCATCCGCACGGCTGTAACGGATCGTGCAGCCACGTCTCGATCAACAGATGGCGACGTTTGCAAGACAACAACCATCTGCACGAAGAGTTTGACGACGTTTGAAGCAGCATGGACTATCAGCTCGGAGACCGTGGCTGCGGTTACCCTTGACGCTGCATCACAACCAGGAGCGCCTGCCATGTTGTACTCAACGACGAAGCTGGGTGCACGAATAGCAAAACGTCACTTTTTCGCATGAATCCATCTTCTGTTTACAGCATCATGATAGTCGCATCCGTGTTTGGCGACATCGCGGTGAACGCACATTGGAAGCGTATATTCGTCATCGCCATACTGGCGTATCACCCTGCGTGATGGTATGGGGTGCCATTGGTTACACGTCTCGGTCACCTCTTGTTCGCACTCACGGCGCTTTGAACAGTGGACGTTCCGTGGCTCTACCCTCCATTCGATCCCTGTGAAACCCTACATTTCAGCAGGATAATGCACGACCGCATGTTGCAGATCCTGTACGGGCCTTTCTGGATACAGAAAATGTTCGACTCCTGCCCTGGCCAGCACATTCTCCAGATCTCTCACCAACTGAAAACGTTTGGTCAATTGTGGCCGAGCAACTGTCTTATCACAATACGCCAGTCGCTACTCTTGATGAACTGTGGTATCGTGTTGAAGCTGCATGGGCAGCTGTACCTGTACACGCCATCCAAGCTCTGTTTGACTCAATTCCCAGGTGTATGGTTCAAATGGCTCTGAGCACTATGGGACAAGTTCTGAGGTCATCAGTCCCCTAGAATTTAGAACTACTTAAACCTAACTAACCTAAGGACATCATACACATCCATGCCCGAGCCAGGATTCGAACCTGTGACCGTAGCAGTCACGCGGTTCCAGACTGAAGCGCCTTGAACCGCACGGCCACAGCGGCCGGCTGTACACGCCATCCAAGCTGTGTTTGACTCAATGCGCAGGCGCATCAAGGCCGTTATTACGGCCAGAAGTGATTGTTCTGGGTACTGATTTCTCAGGATCTATGCACCAAAATTGCGTGAAAATATAATCATATGTCAGTTCTAGTATAATATATTTCTCCAATGAATACCCATTGCCGGCCGCGGTGGCCGTGCGGTTCTAGGCGCTCCAGTCCGGAGCCGCGCTGCTGCTACGGTCGCAGGTTCGAATCCTGCCTCGGGCATGGGTGTGTGTGATGTCCTTAGGTTAGTTAGGTTTAAGTAGTTCTAAGTTCTAGGGGACTAATGACCACAGCAGTTGCGTCCCATAGTGCTCAGAGCCATTTGAACCATTTGAATACCCATTTATCATCTGATTTTCGTCTTGGTGTAGCAATTTTAATGGCCAGTAGTGTAACTGGGTATGATACGGAAGACGCTTGATGGAATGCTCTTTTGGGGGTTTCATGTGAAATAAAAATTTTTCTTTCACATGAAACAGTTCCGCGGGCCGCGCGGGTTGGTCATCG
This sequence comes from Schistocerca americana, assembly GCF_021461395.2. Classification (NCBI taxonomy): domain Eukaryota; kingdom Metazoa; phylum Arthropoda; class Insecta; order Orthoptera; family Acrididae; genus Schistocerca; species Schistocerca americana. The sequence continues at coordinate 144,461,991 of NC_060129.1, read as the reverse complement.
CTGCCTTAGACGGTGCGTCCCATCAGTCTCTCAAGGACAACCGCATACAAGACGCGTACGAAAAAAGTCCAGCAGAGCGAGAATAAAGGGTTTCGTCGAATCATCAGCGTTCTGAGAACTTTTGCAGCCTGCCACCTCCACGAAGCGTCAGGAGAAAATGAAGTGCGTCTCAAGCAGCGCGCCGCAACGGTCAGCGCAATTGTGACACCAGCCGCTTTAAGTGGCCCGAGGCCTTTCTTTACAGGCAGTGCGCCCGCCATACATTAGCTGGCAGCAGCTAAAACCTGGCACACCAGATGACGACAAAGAAGCACCACTAATTCGGAAAAAGCGACCGTCGCCCGAAGGAAAAGGAAATGCCGCGTTGTAAAATAGTAATCCTAGTGCACAAACGGGGTGAACCAATTTAAATGAAGGCAATAGCCAGTCTTCACAGAGCGATTGCAGTCCATGCAGCGAGTTGGGGAGATTGCTGGACCTGGAACATATCAACAATTGATGTTTTCTTGTCTCTGTTCCAGCCTAATGACTGATTTTGGAATTAGACGAAGCAACACGCAGTAGAAACTCCCAAAAAAACAGTATCTGCTATTTACAATACTTTTTGCTGTTGTCAGCCACGAGGTTGTGTTTTGTTCAGCGCTTGTAAGTAGTGTACTTCGCATTCTACACATTTAAGTGCTGTATTATACATTACAGCTTTTTGGAATGTATTGATAATTCTTCCGTTACGGAAGTTTATGGCGAGTAATATGCTATATACTTCTAAAACAATTTATATAATATGTAGAGAGTTAATCCAAATAGTGAGGTGAAAAAAACACATGGGACAGCGATACGCACGCTTACAGGCGGCACTGATATTGTCAGAGCTGTCATTTGTGCTCAGTTGATTCATGTGAAAGGGCTTCTGAAATGGTTGTGGCCGCAAGACGGAAATTAACAGACTTTGTACACGGAATAATGATTGGAGATATACACAAGGGATAATTTCGGAAATGGTTAGAGTATCCAATATTCCGCGATCCACATCGTCAAGACTGTGCTGAGAAAATCAAACTTCAGTCAGTGCTCCTCACTACGGGCAATGCAGAGGCCGGCGGCCTTCACTTAACGACCGAGAGCAGCGGCATTTTGCAGAGAGTTGTCAGTGCTGACAACCAAGCAACACCGCGTGAAATAACCGCAGAAGTCCATGCGGGACGCAGGACGAACGTAAGGACAGTGCGGCGAAATCCGGCGTTAATGGACTGCGGCAGCAGACGACCGACGCAAGTGCCATTGCTGACAGCATGACACCGCCTGCAGCGCCTCTCCTGGGCGAGTGACCACACCAGTTGGACCGTAGTCGACTGGGATGAGTCCAGTTGGTAAGAGCTGATGGAAGGGTTCGAGTGTGGCACAGACCACATGGAGGCAAGTTGGCAAGTTAACACTGTGGAGGCTAGTGGTGCCTCTGTAACGGTGTGCGCTGTGTTTACATAGAATGGATCGGGTCCTCTGCTCCAACTGGATGGGTCATTGATTGGAAATGGTTATGATCGGCTTCTTGGAGACCGTTTTCTGTCATCCACAGTTCGTTATTTCCAGACAACGATGGGATTTTTTATGGCTGACAATGTGCCACTTCGCTGGGCCACAATCGCCCGCGATTGGTTTCCAGAACATTCTGACAGTTCCCTCGAATGGCTTGGCCACCCAGATTGCCCGGCATTAATCCCGTCGGAAATTTATGTGACATAATGGAGGGATATGTTCGTGCAAAAAATCCTACACCGGCAACAGTTTCAGAATTGTGAACGGCTAGAGGGACAGCATGACTCAGTACTTCCTCAGGGGACTTCCAGAGACTTGTTGAGTCCACGTTACATCCAGCTGCTGCACTCTGCCGGGGAACAGGAGGTCCGAAGTGATACTAGGAGGCATTCTGTGACTTTAGTCGCCTCAGTGTAGTTCTATGCTCGTGCACCATTTAGTACCTTGGGGGAAAAAGTCTTTTACCGTCGAAAATGCGATATTTCCACACGAACTGAATTCCTTTAATGTGTTGTCTGCCTTGAAAATGGAAATTTGTGTTGGTTACCGATAGCATCAACACTACTGGCCATTAAAATTCCTACACCAAGAAGAAATGCAGATGATAAACGGGTATTCACTGGACGAATATATTATACTAGAACTGACACGTGATTAAATTTTTACGCAATTTGCGTGCATACATCATGTGAAATCAGTACCCAGAACAACCACCTCTGGCCGTAATAACGGCCTTCATACGCCTGGGCATTGAGTCAAACAGAGCTCAGATGGCATGTACAGGTACAGCTGCCCATACAGCTTCAACACTATACCACAGTTCATCAAGAGTAGTGACTGGCGTACTGTGACGAGCCAGTTGCTCGGCCACCACTGACCAGACGTTTTCAGTTGGTGAGAGATCTGGAGAATGTGCTGGCCAGGGCAGCAGTCGAACATTTTTTGTATCCAGAAAGGCCCGTATACGACCTGCAAAATGCGGTCGTGCATTATCCTGCTGAAACGTAGGGTTTCACAGGGATCGAATGAAGGGTAGAGTCACGGGTCGTAACACATCTGAAATGTAACGACCACTGTTCAAGGTGCCGTCAATGTGAACAAGAGGTGGCTCCCCATACCATTACGCCAGGTGATATGCCAGTATAGCGATAACGAATACACGCTTGCAATGTGCTTTCACCGCGATGTCGCCAAACACGAATCCGACCATCATGATGCTGTAAACAGAACCTGGATTCATCCGGAAAAATGATGTTTTGCCATTCATGCACCCAGGTTCGTCGTCGAGTACAGCATCGCAGGCGCTCCTGTCTGTGATGCAGCGTCAAGGGTGACGGCAGCCACGGTCTCCGAGCTGATAGTCCGTGCTGCTGAAACCTCGTCGAATTGGTCGTGCAGATAGGTGTTGTCTTGCAAACATCCCCATCTGTTGACTCAGAGATCGAGACGTGGCTGCACGATCCGTTAAAGCCATGCGGATAAGATGCCTGTCATCTCAACTGCTAATGATACGAGGTCGTTGGGATTCAGCACGGCGTTCCGTATTACCCTCCTGAACCCACCAATTCTGCTAACATTCATCGGATCTCGACCAACACGAGCATCAATGTCGCGATACCGCAATCGCGGTAGGCTGCAATCCGACCTTTATCAAAGTCGGAAACGTGATAGTACGGATTTCTCCTTCTTACACGAGGCATCACAACAATGTTTCACCAGGCACCACCGGTCAACTGCTGTTTGTGTATGAGAAATCGGTTGGAAACTTTCCTCATGTCAGCACGTTGTATGTGTCACCACCGGCGCCAACCTTGTGTGAATGCTCTGAAAAGCTAATCATTTGCATATCACAGCATCTTCTTCCTGTCGGTTAAATTTCGCGTCTGTAGCACGTCATTCTCGTGGTGCTGCAATTTTAATGGCCAGTAGTGTATCTCAAAATATTTTTCACTTGCAAGCGGCGTTTCATAAATCTGCTCCTTAATTTGATTTTTACTGATTATTCTTAATTTGATTTCAGATAGTGATTATCGCTGTGCGGTTACATTACTAATATAATACATTAAATACAGTGGTCATAGCTATTTTCTCGAGTCCAACACTAGTAAAATTAAACAGAATAAAGTGAATACTATCTTTTCAAAATGGATTACGAAATATATTAAACTACCTGCAGGTGGTTGTCTGGGAAGTGTTCCAAGGTGCAACACACTCCGTTACGGTTTATAACAACAGAATCCGCAGCTCCTTAAGAGGAGGAATTGATCGGTTACCGAAATATCTTGACGAAAATGAGATCAGCATATAGAATGAAAAACCGAAAACATTTCATTAATCAATCTAGCTGACAGGAAACTTAATTCTGGATTTAAGATAGGCAACACTGTACTACCATTAAATGTATGTTATTCACGATCGCGATTTCGGACTGTTGTGTCATTCTCCTGCTGCAGCTCAGTATGAAGTGCGTCAGTTCACAATAAACACGCTTTGTAAGGGTCCAGGACGAAAATGTTGTCGTTCCTGACACGGAGCAGCACGGCGGACGGAAGGAAACACAGAATAATCGATGATCTGGCTGCTTGTGAGTGGGTTTTAACCGACGTACTCCCGAAAGTGAATCCAGTGTGTTAACCATAGCGCCCACTAAGCGGTAGGAGAATGCTGTAAGTTGGAAAACTTTTTCCAAGTTTCGCTTCTATCCAGCCCTATAACAAAAGTTGAATATACGAGGGCATTAAAGACAAGGGTTATTCGGAAAGTAAGGAACGATCGGTCGCGGAATGAAAACCTCAATGAAAATCAGATGAATTTTTGCACAGGTGTGTCGGGCCGTGTCTCTAGTATGTCTGACGATCGCATTACGTCGTTCTTTTTAGTTGTGAGCTCACAGGGAGCACATAAAGATACCTAGAACAATAGTGTCTCCCGCCAAGTACGAGGGCCTGGTGAGAAATTTCGCCTGAAGCTATCCAGCCAGCATTACATAACTGTTGTGCGGTTTCTTCTTCAAGACAATTCTCAGCCGCATATTCTGCAGGGGCAATGAAGATGCTCCTGCATCGTTTTCGGTCGGAAATGTTTGATTATCCACAATACAGCCAGTAATTGTCTCTCTCTGAGTTTCATCTCTGCTCACATCAACCGCTAGCTATGAAAACAACATTTTGGCACAGACAAGGAGCTGTAGGCCAGCGTAGAGAATTGACGGAAAGCACTGGCGGCTGCCGTCTATAGCGAGGGTATTGGAAAGTTGGTACAACGCTACTACAAAAGTCAAAGTCGGATCGGCGACTATGGAGATATGTAGCTGGAAGTTGTAGCTAACTGTTGCAAATAAAACAGTTTCGATTTTCACTGTGATTTCCTTTTCTCGACCTATCGTTCCTTATTTTCCGAATAGCCCTCGTAATTAATGCAACACATTTTTTTCCCTGAAAGTAGGTTCGTTTTATTCAGCATTCCAATACACCATATTATTCCTACTCTTTTGGCTACATAACCCAGTTTTCCAGCATGATCTCCGCTCAGTGCGACGGCCTTACACCATCTTACTGGGAGGAAATGTATGCGCGCTTGGTACCACTCTACTGGTCGACGTGGAGCCAACGTCTTGCCGCATCAGTGACCCGCCCATCGTCCACGTACTGCTTCGAGAGGAGTGCGTCCTTCATCTACATCTACGCCATACTCCACAAGCCACCTCATGATATGGGGTGGAGGGTACTTTCAGTACCACTACCTCATCCCTCCAACCCTATTCCATCCACTCGCAAATAGTGCATGGGAAGAATGATTTTTTTTTGGGGGGGGGGGGATGTCATCAGTCTTCTAACTGGTTTGATGCGACCCACCACAAATTCCTCTACTATGGTAATCTCTACATCTCAGAGTAGCACTTGCAACGTACATCCTCTGTTATTCGCTGGATGTAATCCAATCTCTGTCTTCCTCTACAGTTTTTGCCCTCTACAGCTCCCTGTAGTACCATGGAAGTCGTTCTCTCACATCTTAAAAGATATCCTATCGTTTTGTCCCTTCTCCTTGTCAGTGTTTTCCACATATTCCCTTCCTCTCCGACTCCGTGTAGTACCTCCTCATTCCTTACCTTATCAGTCCATCTAATTTTCAACATTCGTCTGGAACACCACTTCTCAAACGCTTCGATTCTCTTCTGTTCCGGTTTCTCCACAGTCCATGTTTCAGTACCATACAATGCTGTACTCCAGAAGTACATTCTCAGAATCTTCTTCCTCGTGTTAAGGCCTATGTTTGATACTAGTAGACTCCTGCAATGCCTTTTTCGCCATTGCTAGTCTGCTCAAGGTGTCCTCTTTATTCCGTCCGTCATTAGTTATTTTACTGTCTAGGAAGCAGAGTTCCTTAACTTCATCTACCTCGAGACCATCAATCGTGATGTTAAGATTCTCCCTGTTCTCATTTCTGCTACTTCTCATTACTTTCGTCTTTCTTCGATTTACTCCCAATCCATATTCTGTATGCATTCGATTGTTAATTCCATTCAGCAGATCATGTAATTCTTCTTCACTTTAACTTAGGATGGCAATGTCATCAGCGAATCGTGTCATTGATATCCTTTCACCTTGAATTTTAATTCCACTCCTGAACCTTTCTATTATTTCCATCATTGCTTCTTCAATGTACAGATTGAACAGTAGGAGCGAATGAGTACATCGCTGTCTTACACCCTTTTTAATCCGAGCAGTTCTATCTTGGTCGTCCACTTTTATTATTCCCTCTTTGCTCTTGAACATATTGTATATTACCCGTCTCTCCTTATAGCTTACCCCTGTCTTTCTCAGAATTTCGAACATCTTGCACCATTTAACATTATCGAACTCATTTTCCAAGTCGACAAATCCTGTGAACGAGTCTTGATTTTTCTTTAGTCTTGCTTCCATTATCAACCGCAACGTCAGAATTGCCTCTCTCGTCCCTTTACCTTTTCAAAAGGCCAGCTGATCGTCATGTAGCACATGCTCAATTTTCTTTCCCATTCTTCTGTATATTGCGTGTAAGCCTCTGTATTGACTATAATTCCTCGATTTTTTTTCCTCGTGATCAATACGAAAGATGTATGTGTAGGAAAGTAATATGTTGTCGGACTCATCCTGGAAAGGGCTGTCCCAAAATTTCATTGCGTCGGATAGAAATCGGAAGGTGCGATATCCGGGCTGTACTGTGGAGATGAGAAAGAACACTCCAGTGAAGTTTTGTGAGCTTGTCTCAGGTGCACAGACGCGTGTGAGGCCTTGCGTTGTCCCGGAGAAAGAAAAGTTCGTTTGCATTTTTGTGGCGACGGACACGCAGAAGTCTTTTTTCTTTTCAGTTTGTTGAGGGTAGCACAATACATTTCGGAGTTGATCGCTGCAGCAAATAAAGAGGGTTTGGTTTTTCACTTTTAGGTTAAAAATTAAATGGTTGTGTTTTCTTAATTTAAACAACTTTTATGAACAGTCTTTCATAAAACATCGATAACTAGGAATTTGTATTTGAAATGGAAACAGGAATTTCGCGTCCAATATGTAATTAGAAACAAGAAGACGTGCACTTATTCATAAAAAATTATGATGAGTTTTATGATTACGATATGTAGGGATTTCAAATTGAACGAGAAAAAAATGATACTGGTGATATCAGAACCAACAAGCCTGTAACTGCGTAAAGTTAACATTTCATTTCACCACCGACTGCGCTGCATGTAAGTAATGGGCATTTTTATCAACTGTATTACGTACATACATTTGCGAAAAACATTAAGAACAGCCTATTTCTCAGCACTTTTTAACCGTATTCCACACGCGTGTTTCACTATGGAACAGGAAGCAGCCCAGCCATTTTCGTACTGCGCATTAACACCGCGACAATCAGAGCACAATGCTGCAGAGGTTGTGACTGTACACGATTTTTGAAATAAAAACTACGCAACTAAAGCGTGGTTAAGAAAAACGTTGATGGCTGTTAATAGATTTGAATAAGTTTCATTTAAATTAACGTAGTAATAAAAATTTATCTGATATGGGTATATAAGTAGGACCTACTTCCAAGAGCATAACAACACCAGCGTACGTGTGCTATGGCTTCTGACCAATCATCGAGTCTGTGTTTGTTCACATCAGGTTTATTTTTATGAGAATTGGAGTATTCAGTATCCAACAGTACGATGAATACCCTGCAGTATGCTTTTGCGTTAAACGTGGCTCGCTCAGAAAAAGTACCGTACGTGTATGTTAGAAATTTTCATCAATCTTGTTTGTAATTAGAATACCATGTCAGGTGAGAACGAGTGTATTTTATGCTTTCCCTCTGGTCACCTATGAAGTGCATGGTAGTTCTGGAGTAGTAGAGGATACCGGACATATACAAAAAGGGGCAACACGAAAGGTCACAGGTTTGTCTGACTCATGGGACAGTGCCTCAGAACTACTGAAACCGCCACAGAAATAGTGGAAAAACCATAACTGGCAGATGCTTTAAGGTGGATGCGAATTACCCCACGAAATTCTACTTAAAAAGTTCCAAGAACCATTAAGTCAAGAATACAGAGATATTCAACAGCATACGTTTCGGTCCCGTAGTAGTGACGGTGTAATGTTAAACCTGCAAAAATTATTGCCTGAAAACAAAAAAAAAAAAAATAGATAGAACTTGAGCGTATAGGAAATTCAATTTTAAATGACATTTCTTTTTCATGAAACTCGACCCAAGATGGCGAACATGGGCAAAAAAATTCGCAAAATTACGAAAACAGTTTTTCTTACATAAGTAAAAAAACTGTATCTTCGCTCGAAATGTGTGAATTGATAAAATTGTAAGGCTTAAAAAGATCTATCGATTACTTTTTTTCATATAAGTATCAAGTGCTTTCTTACGTTTCCAGATATACAGAAGAAAAATCTTTAAAAACCGGGTTCTCTATAACGTGTTATCATTCGCGTTCCCATACTTGGTATTTACTATAAGTCCAGCGCGTAGTAAGTCAAAAAAGAACTTATTTGGACAATTTAGTATTATTTGTTTTTCGAGATATAATGATTTTCTTAAAAAATTGGCGGTTTCGATAATTGGCTAGATATCAGTAAACAGCCCTACAGTAACGGTTTTAGGCATATTATCGTCGCAAAGAGTCGTGCTCGCAAACTAGTAAATAATTTACTGTGAGGATCAAAATATGATTTCGAAAAACTTGCACTTTTTTGGGAGCATTTTTAATACTATCTCAATTTTTATTTTTACAATATGGAAATAATCTTTAAAAAAGGAATTGGTAAAATTTTTTCACGAATTCAAAAAAAAAAAACTTTGGCCTTCTGGATCTGATATAACATTTACTTCTTTTTACTTTTTTCAAATCTAGTGGACGCAATTAACATTTTTAGAGCGAAGTGCTTGATGAAAGTCAGTAGGCCTACTGAAATACTCTTTATAGGGGAAGAAACTCTTTATAGTACAGACCTAAGTACCCTCTGCCATGTACTCCACAGTTTGTTCGAGAGCACGTGTATGTACTTATAGAAACAATGCCTTCCGAGTAAACGAGACAGCTATATTTTCCATGACGACATCAGTGATTGGCAGAAAAACTCTAAAATTAAGCACAATTTGACACTGAGAGGCTCCTATTAATATCCTAGTTCAGTAATGAAATGTTACGTTGACGTGCTACAAGAAAGTGTTGTATCACATTACACGTTTCGGACATGAAACTCCATTGTAATAAATAATACAGAAAAAATTAATATACGGTCTTCTGTGCAGAAATCTACATAAATTATCTTTTGGTTTGGGTGGATAGCAATGTGCGGCTGTTTGTTGATGATGCTGTGGTGTACGGGAAGGTGTCGTCGTTGAGTGACTGTACGAGGATACAAGATGACTTGGACAGGATTTGTGACTGGTGTAAAGAATGGCAGCTAACTCTAAATATAGATAAATGTAAATTAATGCAGATGAATAGGAAAAAGAATGCTGTAAAGTTTGAATACTCCATTAGTAGTGTAGTGCTTGACACAGTCACGTCGATTAAATATTTGGGAGTAACATTGCAGAGCGATATGAAGTGGGACAAGCATGTAATGGCAGTTGTGGGGAAGGCAGATAGTCGTCTTCGGTTCATTGGTAGAATTTTGGGAAGATTTGGTTCATCTGTAAAGGAGACCGCTTATAAAGCACTAATACGTCCTATTCTTGAGTACTGCTCGAGCGTTTGAGATCCCTATCAGGTCGGATTGAAGGAGGACATAGCAGCAATTCAGAGGTGGGTTGCTAGATTTGTTATTGGTAGGTTTTATCATCACGCGAGTGTTACGGAAATGCTTCAGGAACTCGGGTGGGAGTCTCTAGAGGAAAGGAGGCGTTCTTTTCGTGAATCGCTCCTGAGGAAATTTAGAGAACCAGCATTTGAGGTTGACTGCAGTACAATTTTACTGCCGCCAACTTATATTTCGCGGAAAGACCACAAAGATAAGATAACAGAGATTAGGACTCGTACAGAGGCATATAGGCAGTCATTTTTCCCTCGATCTGTTTGGGAGTGGAACAGGGAGAGAAGATGCTAGTTGTGATACGAGGTACCCTCCGCCAAGCACCATATGGGGGATTGCAGAGTACCAGTATGTATGTAGATGTAGAAATCTGGTGGAACTTATCGCCTGCTCCATTTCATTCAAACTCCACAGATTAATCAGTGACAACAAATAACACAACATTAATTGAACAGAATTTATGCCGCCTAGTGAAAATTTGTTCCTACCTGTGTCTTGGACCCTTGATATCCTGTTTAATGCAACAATCGCCTTAACAGTTACCCTATCTGAACATGACAGTTTGTGAAGTTCACAGCTATGATTTCCAAAGATTAGAAGCGAAGGTTCAATCTTCGACTTAAGCACGAACACGTACGAACAAATGCGTATTTTTCACATCTATCAACTGACTAAATTTGTAAAGTTTATATATAAATTAAACATTACCTTCTATAGTCCTAGAAAATCCCTATAACTCTTTACAGATGATTATGTAGTATTAAAAATAAGCTTTCATATCGCGATTTAACCAATTTCATTAAAAACACTTATAAACGAATATAGAGTTTGCACTTGAGACATATATGAGCTATTCAAATAAATACAATGTCACTCAATAAAGTCCTTGAAAATTACTGTACAGTATCCATTCAGGAAAGGTTAATGTGCCTAAAAATTCGTTCACTTGATCATTAAATCATTTTCATTGCAAACACGTACGAGGGAATGTAGATTTTCAATGCACATCAGCTGAAGACATATGGTCAATAGTCTGTTATCACTTTTAAAAGCATTTTAATGCGTAATCTTTTGCTTAGATCACTGGTTGTCACACACAGTTCACAGTTTTGTGCTGTACATCAAAGACACAGTGTGACATAGACATAAAAAAATTACGAGTAAAATTTTGCAAACGCGTCTGTCAACGCCAATAGTAAGTTGCGCATCGCGCCTCTATCACCGTGGTATGAAAATGGAAGCAAATACAACTGTTTCGCCATTTTTGCACGGTTCAGTGGTGTCGAGGAAAATGTTTGGCCTGCATCATTCGTGCAAGCACATTCGTGTAACTTCGCTGTTCAGTAACAAATAAAGTAACAAAAAAGGAACGAAGAAACAGCTGACAGTGGGAGAAAGAGAACCATAAGATACAAAAGAATACTCACCTTATAACAGTTTGCTTCACGCTGTCGGTCATTGCGCTCTCCTCCATGCTCCAAACGATAAAAAATTACCGAACACGTGGCCCTTTCCCCTCGTTCTCACAATTTATCAGCGTAGCATTTATTTGTACCGCGTTCCGGAACAGGTTTTTCGGTCCAGAAGATTGGAACGTAATTTATACAACGTGCCGAGCAACCAACAGACGATTCGTACTGTCGCCGTCAAAGATCTTAGGTACGTGTGTCGAAGACGTGTCTACACAACGTGGCAGCAAATATGATTGTCGCTTCTGGCACCTGTTGCTTCCGACAGAGAGAGTTTGTCGAGCACTGCGATAGAAAGGCATCGGCCGTCTCTGTGTGTGACGGAAGGCGACAGCAGTCAAATGGGGGGAGCTGGCGCGGCAGGGGAGCGAGGGTGGGGGGTGGGGGGGAAGACAGTCGCCTGGCGCCTCGAACAGAAACAATTGACGGCCCGGTTGGCTTCTGAACAGCGCAGCGGGACCTCCGGAATGACGCGCACTGCTGGCTCCGGTGTATTACGCCGGCTCCGTGAGTTGCAAAAACGCAGGCGCCGGCCATCCCAGACTTCGCCAGCACAGCTGGCCTTGCGCGTTAAAGGCTAGGCGCAAATTGAGACGCGTATAGCAAGTGTGACGTGACACGACACTACAGCGCGACACGCACGTGCAGCACAAGTCGCGCGGGTGCAGTGCATATTGAGACGCGTACACCACACTTCGCACGCGCCGACTGCCGACGCTCTGCGCTGACTGAACCGAAGCGCGCGCAACCTGTTATCTTCCTCAAACGATTTCACAGAAACTATTCACGGAAAATATTTGATTTTTGCCAGACTTGTAGCGTTCGTTATTTGTCAGCTTCGTGGGGAAGTGCGAATGATCTCGCTAATGTCTATTCTTATTGTGATGTACACATTTTAGTAAGGCACTACGCAAAACTCAAAAAGTTTGCAACGAAAATTAGTGGTCGCTATGATTTTGCGTTTGGTGCGTATTAAACCATATGTTGCTGCGTATGAAATTTAGCTAACATGTTGAATTATTGTTTAGACTTGGGAGGAGGTCTCTATCTGCCCCCGATCTCGAGCAAATGGATCCCGTGTAGCGCGCTCACTTCCGATCTCACGCTCGCGGGAATGAAACACTCACAACATCTTTCATATCTCCTAAACCGCTCGAGACATCGAAACGAAAGTTTAACGAATGATAGCACACAAGGAGGGGAGTATTCTGCCAATTCGTAAACACACGGAACTTTCTTATTTATGGCGATACAACAGTATTTATACTTCCCGTTTTATTTTTTTCACTCCAGTGGCAGTAATTTCTTAACAATTAACGTCAGCTAGCGAAGCAAGAGTTCCCTAGTATAAAAATGAAATTTCTTCTCTTATGTTACTGCAAACCGACACTATGACGTTTCTCATAAGCTATTGAGTTCTGTGACTGCCAATTACTTGTTTAATGAGGCACTAAGTTTCAGAATTCTGTCGCAATAGCTGCTGTGAGATGAGTTTGGCAAATTACACTGTGACAAAGGAGGTACAATTCAACCTGTCACCAAGGGAAATGTGGCCGTTACTCATAAATGGTGATGCTTCTTCGAATGAGAAAAGGTTAACCACTGCCACAAAAATAGATTGCCTATTCTGTTGGAAATTTGGTGGAATCCCCGTAACCCATCGTATTTTTAACACTGAGCGACTGGAATGGAAACTTACGAAAGGATTTTGTTCCTTCTCTTGATCTGAGCAGTATTAAGACAATGACGAGCGTTTCTTCAGGCGGAATGATAGGCACATGCCAGATCCTGGTTACTCACCTACGGCTTGCCAAACTGACAGTGTGTGATCGCGAATAAACTAGTTGTTATTGAGACAAATAAACAATTGATCTGTCGCACAACACAATGGTCAGTGTATTGTCAGCAGCGGAGGATGATGCGCGCGACAGGAATCCACAAGCTAGCCGTGTGTGCCCCGTGAGCTGGAGTTCGGAAAACATTGTCATGAAAGTAGATCTGCCTTTGTCAGCAGCACATTTCAACAAATTAAGTATATCTAATAATAACACTCTTTTAGGATATTCCTACTTTCGTAATAATACCGACCATTTTCTTCATTTGTGTAGCCTGTTGTTGTATAATTAGCTTATTAATGCTGACAATGTGCATGCAACAATTGAAATGCTTTTTCTCATCACGGCGAACCAATTAAAACATTGTTATTTGTGACTGCTTTTCGACTGTTTCTGCTTGCAGTGGAAACGTGATGTTCACATGGATGTAGTACAGTGTGTCGTATTGTATTATTACATCCATATCCAAGTAATCAAAGTGAGATTTCTATACTTCAGATCTTGGACGCTTTTTACCAGGAGCACAAAGGGATCACACCTGTGGAGATTATCCTTTTCTAAATTTTTGTAACATATCGTAAAGATACGTCAGCATACTAGGCAGCAAGAAGATAACCTTGCTTTACTTTCCTGCCTTACTTCTTAATCACATGATTTTATAATATTCCTTGCTTCCCTATTCACTACCCTCTGTTCTTCTTGCGATTTGAAAACATCGCGGAGGCATATGATACAGCGGCAAATGGCTCACCAGTTACTGAAGTATGCATTTTTCTTGACAGAAGAAAAACAAAACAAATACAGATATAAATAACATAAAAGTGTAATGTACAAACGAAGAAAGTTGGAGCCTTTAATTGGCGAAAAACGAAACACTACCGAAAGGCAATAAAATTTAGTATACAGTAAGGTAATATTTACTGTATGGGTAATACTACCGCTGCCCATATGCGCCGTTCCGATGTGAGGATATGACAGGGCTGCTGCTTTTCCGCTCCCCACCTCAAGTTTCCCACGGTGCTAGCGGCGCGAGAAACTGTGCCGCGACCACAACGCCGCGCGACCTGGCGCAGGCGCGCGTCGCGTCCCAGTCGCGTCGCGTCGCAGTTTGCGCCGCGGCCCCATTTGACCCTGTGTGAAGTTACAAAAACGCCCGCTGGCTGCGCTGCGTAGCGCCACACGCGCTATACGCGTCTCAATTTGCGCCTAGCCTACCCGAGTGTGACGCCTCTTCAAGGTTTTACTAAGCCCGGACAGAAAAGTTCTGCTGTGAGGGGCAATTGGAAACACATCACGCACTTGCAAATCACATGTGTAGCTTTAACTATCGGACATAATGGATTATTCACTACTGGGTGGTGTGCATGCTGCTACTAACATTTGTGACCTATTAAAAGTGTCGGCTGACTCCAGACTGTAACTTTCACAGGGAGTGTCCTTAAGCCCATTCTAGACTACACGTGCGACTCTCACAAGAAAGCCATTGTCTGCTGCAGCGCTCCATGCGGTAGAACGTGTAACCACAAAAAAGCGTTTATACGGTACGTGACCGTCACGTCGTCTGCTTTGCGAGTTTGCTGTGTTTGTTGACAACTTCCAGCATGTGAATCGGCGAGTTCAGCTCACTTCCGGGTATTTTATTCTTTTTCTAAGGGCACTACATTCATTTGCACTTTAGACGGTCACTGTGATGTTGCTCCCAACGCCGTTTACACTCCTAGAAGCAGTCTAGGTACGCCTCTGGCTGGACCGCCCAAAGCGAGGTCTGCGAATTTTCTTTTATCTCGTCTGTCATTGCAAATCTTCATCATTTCAGCGGGGGTTTCAACTTTGGGAATAAAAAAAAAGTCCACAGGGGTCAGATCTGGAGAATACGAAGGATGAGGCAGCTCAGTGATTTCGTTTTTTGTGCAACAGTCACACACCAACAGGCATGAATCAGCGGGTGCGTTATCGTGATGGAAAAGCCGCTAATTGCCTCTCCCCATTTTAGACCGCTTATTTCTTATATTTATAACGCGTCCCGATAGTACCATCGATTAACGGTTTCTCCCTATGGCACGAATTCATGATGAACTCATGCTTCAAAGCCAAAGAAAACTACACCACTGGCCACTAAAATTCCTACACCAAGAAGAAATGCAGATGATAAACGGGTATTCATTGGACAAATATATTATACGCAGTTTATACGAAACTATAAGTCGCTCACATGTGTAAACGCCCTTATTATAAAAGACGTTCAAATACCGTACTTTCAGAAGACAAGACTCAGAAGGATGGAAGAAGCTGAGGCTTTCAGCATCAAGAAAAAATCGGAATAAAGACGTGGCAAAAATAGAACTGCTGGATTCGGCTGTGGCTTCAGAGAAGAAACCAGGAAAACGAATGTTATACCCTATTGATGAAGAAACTGAGCCTGGACGATCCACTACAGTTCAAAATTTTGTGAGAATACATGCAGCTTGTTTCAACAAGCTGTCATCCTTCATTGAGCCGATTATTCGCCTGAGAGACTCCGTTTGAGGGAAGCAGTCCCGCCAAGCAGAAAGCAAGACATTAATTTTGTGTGTGTGTTTTTTCATACGATTGTTTGTTCAACTGTACTAGCTGAAAAATGTCATACTTAAGTGCTTCCCAGATTAACGGTTACATTGCGATTTCTGGCGACTGGCGAATCCTACAAGAGCTTGTCGTTTGCGCATCATATTTCAGTTTCGAGTCTGTCAAAACCGATAATACAGATGTATGCTGTGGAGTCGGTAAGTCTTTGAGGGTTAAGTATTTGCAGGTACTTATTTCCTGTATTATCGAATCAAAAAAAAAAAAAAAAAAAAAAAAAAAAAAAAAGAGGAAAGAAAAGTTAGAAAAAAAAGTTTGAACTTTTCTTCTACTTTATTACAAGCTCAAACAACTGAAGAGGAATGGCTTAAAATAGCAGTAGCTTTTGATAAATCGTATAACCGAGATAAAGCTTCTAATAACACTTACCGAAAACTGCAGACATTTCACACGTTAATTTTTGTGAGACGAACAACCAGCTGTTCTATGTTTCACTGAGCAGGAGCAAGGTACACGTTTCACGTAGAAATTCGCGCCGTTTGTCACGTGCTCCCCACTTGGTCTTCTGCGCATGCGCGAACCACCTGCATACGCGTGACAATAGGATCCATCCCATTGCGCCTTCTAGCTAACGTACAGGATTCATCCTGTTGCGGCTTGTAGCCATTGTACGCTTCAGTGTCGACGTGGCCCCGTCTACACGATAGGCGCCAGCGGAAATGCTGCATCATGGGTAATCTTGCAAGCTCACACGTCCCCTGTAGAGGGCTTTAGCGTGTGAGTTACTCAGGTACAACTGACAGCTCTTCTAAACATTTCAGCCAACCACCACAACTTTCCTCATTGAGTCTCGAAACGACAAATGTGTTTTAGCCATCAGTTTCTTGGACAATTTATTCCTTGCTCTGCCTCTCCTTCTGATCGTCATCAGTAGCATCTTCACCACCACTAGCATCATCATCCTTATCAGTCATTACTGTGATCACCACCAACATCACCATAGCCACCATGCTACCTTCATCACCATTAACAACAATACCATCACCACAGAAATCTTAATCACCATGACAATCAACAAAACCACCACTGCCATAATGACAATTACAACTATCACCATCATTATCACTGCCACCATAAACTATATTTCCATCACCACTATCATCAACCTCATCATTATCACTACCGAATCCATCATTCTTCACCATCTAGAAAGCTAGAAAGCCGTCATCATCAACATCATCATGAACATCAGCACTTTCATCTTCAATACCATGGACACAATAATCTTAACATTCACAACTATCATTACCAACACCACAATCACTATTACCACCACGACAGGCTTTACTACAATCATATCAGCAGTGCCACTACTGCCACTACCATCAACAACAGCCGGCCGGGATGGCCGAGCGGTTCTAGGCGCTACAGTCTGGAGCCGCGAGACCGCTACGGTCGCAGGTTCGGATCCTGCCTCGGGCATGGATGTGTGTGATGTCCTTAGGTTGGTTAGGTTTAACTAGTTCTAAGTTCTAGGGGACTGATGACCTCAGCAGTTAAGTCCCATAGTGCTCAGAGCCATTTGAACCATTTGAACCATCAACAGCACCATCTCTATCACCATTATTATCAGCATCATCATTTCCACCACAACCATCCATCATCACATTAACCATTGTATTGTATGTATTTTATGTTAACCAGGGACCTAGAAATGATGGAGAGGCTCCGTCCCTGCCGCAGCTGCAGTGGTACACAACCCCACGATGACTACAACAGTCCACTTCACCCCTCCGCCGCCCCACACCAAACCCAGGCTTATTGTGCGGTTCGGCCCCCGGTGGACCCCCCAGGGAACGTCTCACACCAGACGAGTGTAGCCCCTATGTTTGCGTGGTAGAGTAACGGTGGTGTACGCGTACGTGGAGAACTTGTTTGTGCAGCAATCGCCGACACAGTGTAACTGAAGCAGAATAAGGGGAACCAGCCCGCATTCGCTCAGGAAGATGGAAAACCGCCTAAAAACCATCCACAGACTGGCTGGCGCGCCGGACCTCGACACAAATCCGCTGAACGGATTTGTGCCGGGGACCAGGAGCTGCTTCCCGGCTGGAAAGCTGTGCGTTACAATGCACGGCCAATCGGGCGGGCCACATTAACCGTTACTGTTATCATTATTAGCAACATAATCATCACCACAGTTACCACAAGTGTCATAATTGTCACTACCTCCACCACCACTATTATCATCACTATCATCACTACTAACAGCATCACAACCACCACCACAACCTATACCATTGGCACCATATCAGCATCATCACGACCACCTATTTCTCCTCCCTTCTCCTCACAATCATCACTGATGATGTCAACTACAAAAATCTGTATTAAGTTCTTTATGGTTGGGTGCAGCCAAATCAAAAAGACTAACAGCTATACTCCAATCTCCATTTTTGTCATCTTTGGCACTATCTCCTCCATAACTTACATCATCATTGCTACACTTTTACGACTTCATGATCATTGTCATGATCATCACCATTGTCTTCATCAGCAGCAGCATCATTATCTTCATCATTATTAACATCACTATCACCATCATTATCATTAGCACAGACCATTTGATAAACACTGCCACATAACAGTGTGCAGCCTTGTGCAACCTTGTTGCTCCTGCATCGATAGTAAATATATGTAATGAATAAATAAAATAAAAAAATAATAATAAAAAAACACAACTTGAAATGTGAAGTGATTATAGTGAAATGAGTGTCTGTCCTTTCTGGTCGTTTTGGTCAGTCAGATAGTGAATGGATCATTGTGGCATTCCGTTTACCATAAGGCTGCAGGAAATACTCGATGTGTTGTCAATAATTTGATAAGGTTTTTGAGCGTAGAGATCAATAATCCGTTGTCAGCATTATGCAAGGTTTCTGATTTTTTTTTCACATACGCAAATGCTTTCACATATCCCCACAAACAGAACTCCAATCAACTTTAATCCGTAGCTCTACATACTAACCATCTCTGGGGAAACTGCATATCCTGGTATGCTTGGACACCTAGACTGTGAAGCCCCAATTAACATCGATGGGAATACGATGGACCCTGTAAAAGCGAACGAGAATCCTGGCTCATATCAAAGCTAGGAGAGTGCGAGAAAACTGCACTTGGTTATATTTGGTTCGCAGTCACATGAGTTCGAACGTTTTCAGTCGGTTGACCGTCGTTTAGAGGACGCAGAAATGAATGCAGTCGTTGTTGTAATGGGGAAATGGGGCGATTTATCTGACGTCCAGATGGTATGATCATTGGGTTTTGGATCGAGGGTGCTTGATTGAGGAGTAGCGGCTCTGGTCTCGTAAACTGACATGTGGCCGGCAGAGCGGTGTGGTGACCACATGCCACTCCGTATCCACATTCAATGACGCCTATGGGCCGAGGAGATGACACAGCGGCACACTGAACAGAAGGGTGTCGAGGTCCATGTATATGACACTTATCCGACCCCTGATGACGTACGCAGCTCCTGTCTGGGGATACGCTGCGCCTACACGCTTGCGCCGTCTGTAGCACATACAAAACACTCAAATTCATAAGCAATGCTCCACGATACACACGCATCGCAGACCTTTACCTGGAATACCGACTTGAGACTCTCACGGAGGTAATCCACAAACTCACCAGAAGAGTATACAGAAACTCCAGACATTCGCAGAACCCGTTTATTATGAATCTGGGGAACTACGACCACAACCATAGATGGAAACATAAAAGACCAAAAGACATACTTGTAAGGACCTAACATCTATGGCCAATCATACGCAAACATAACGGTACAGGTGAGCCCCTGTTAAACAGACGCCATTACTGGATATCCAGCTGGAATACACTGTCGAATAACTGGCACCACGCAGGGAAGCCATACCGTACACTGCATGCAGACAAGCTACACACACACACCCCACACAGTGAGATGATCTATGGCTGATCTCCCACAACTGTATAACGATCTTGATTGTTCCAGGAATGTAGGGGCTGCAGCAACTGGGATGCATCGCCAGCGCTTGCCACGGTAATGATGCATGATACCCATACTAACAAATCCAACCTTGCATGAACGATCGCAGCTAGTAAGCCACTACCGCTCTTACTCTGAGCACTATGGGACTCAACTGCTGAGGTCATTAGTCACCGCTCTTACTACCCATCCCAGTGTCGCAGAGGTTTTTTTCCCACGGCACGAGCCATGGCACTTTTTTCCCTCTGCTCTTCAAATCTACATCTACATCTACACCTACATCTACATCTACATCCACACTCCGCAAGCCACCTGACGGTGTGTGGCGGAGGGTACCTTGAGTACCTCTATCGGTTCTCCCTTCTATTCCAATCTCGTATTGTTCGTGGAAAGAAGGATTGTCGGTATGCTTCTGTGTTGGCCCTAATCTCTCTGGTTTTATCCTCATGGTCTCTTCGCGAGATATACGTAGGAGGGAGCTATATACTGCTTGGCTCCTCGGTGAAGGTATGTTCTCGAAACTTCAACAAAAGCCCATACCGAGCTACTGAGCGTCTCTCCTGCAGAGTCTTCCTGTGGAGTTTATCTATAATCTCCATAACGCTTTCGCGGTTACTAAATGATCCTGTAACGAAGCGCGCTGCTCTCCGTTGGATCTTCTCTATCTCTTCTATGAACCCTATGTGGTATGGATCCCACACTGCTGAGCAGTATTCGAGCAGCGGGCGAACAAGCGTACTGTAACCTACTTCCTTCATTTTCGGATTGTATTTCCTTAGGATTCTTCCAGTGAATCAACTTTATATAATCATTCCATTTTAAATCACTCCTAATGCGTACTCGCAAATAATTTATGGCATTAACTGCTTCCAGTTGCTGACCTGCTATATTGTAGCTAAATGATAAGGGATCTTTCTTTCTATGTATTCGCAGCACATTATACTTGTCTACATTGAGATTCAATTGCCATTCCCTGCACGATGCGTCAATTCGCTGCAGATCCTCCTGCATTTCAGTACAATTTTCCATTGTTACAACCTCTCGATATACCACAGCAACATCCGCAAAAAGCGTTAGTGAACTTCTGATGTCATCCACAAGGTCATTTATGTATATTGTGAATAGCAACGGTCCTACGACACTCCCCTGCGGCACACTTGAAATCGCCCTTTCTTCGGAAGACTTCTCTCCATTGAGAATGACATGCTGCGTTCTGTTATCTAGGAACTCTTCAATCCAATCACACAATTGGTCTGATAGTCCATAAGCTCTTACTTTGTTCATTAAACGACTGTGGGGAACTGTATCGAACGCCTTGCGGAAGTCAAGAAACATGGTACCTACCTGGGAACCCGTGTCTATGGCCCTCTGAGTCTCGTGGACGAATAGCACGAGCTGGGTTTCACACGACCGTCTTTTTCGAAACACATACTGATTCCTACAGAGTAGATTTCTAGTCTCCAGAAAAGTCATTATACTCGAACATAATACGTTTTCCAAAATTCTACCCTCACTCACGTTTCGTCCACTATCTATCACCTGATGGACTGTGTTAATGCGTAGTCTTACCCAGACGCACGGATAACATCACAGCCCAGCATTCTGTGATCCACTTACTAGATAACTAACATGTTTATGGAGGTGACAGTAGAACTTTTGGTTTGGTCACCATGTTGGTGCGGGCGTGGAGGGGCCCCATCTCGGCGGCCGGTCGGCACCGTTGGGTGCTCGTGGCCTGCTCGAGAGGAGTTTAGTTTTAATTAAGTGGAGGCATTTTCGAAATGGGTAAGACTGTAAACTGTTTGCGTGTCGCCACGGTTAAAGTGCTCCACACATATCAAAATGGGGCTATCAGAGAGTGTGGTGCACCGTGGGCCATAGATGGCGAGGGTGAACAACAGCTGCGTAGGTGTTTATAGGCGAACAGACGTGTGCACCTGTTGAGCAAGTGATGGCCCAGATGAACCGTGTGGCTAGCAACAGCGTTCCTTCAACAACACTGTGCATATGGGCCACCATCCACCTGCTTCGTGCATCCTCAATGACTGCTCTTCAGCATCGGTGAAGGCTGGAATTTGGACTCCAGTACCGCAACTGGACGTCGACCGAATTGCGACAGGTGGCTTTCCAGACGAATCACGTTTTATACTCCATTGGACAGATGGCCGTTGGCGTCACAAATACCTTTGTGACATAGGAAACGTTAGCGACAGCCCCAGACATTTGCACAAGCCCCGCCCATTTACCCCCCTCCACACCTACCCCCCGCCACAAGGAAACGTTAGCGACAGCCCCGGACATTTACACAAGCCCCGCCCATTTACCCCACTCCACACCTACTCCCCGCCACAAGGAAACGTTAGCGACAGCCCCGGACATTTGCACAAGCCTCGCCCATTTACCCCCCTCCACACCTACACCCCCGCACACCAACCAAGAGCGCATCAATATGATCTTTGGTAGTCCTCATCGCTGTTGTGTTTTTGTTTGTCGTTTTTTGTTTTACCACGGTTTTCATACTAGCAGTGTTGTGCTGTTAGTACTTCTTAGCAGCTTGTGTAATACTGTCAAAATGAAACATCGATATGCACTCTCAATAAAGTTATCATACACAAGGTACAGGGTGTCCAGAAAAGGACTCCCTGATTTCGAAATTAAATATCTCGAAAACAAAGATCGATAGAGGAGGGCAGTAAACGGTATGTTTATTGTGAAAGTTACAAAAGTTGCTAACAGATGGCGCTGTAATCGCCATATGTAATGCCTAGTATAAATAGTGATCAGAAGCCCAGAGCGATCAATTCCACTATTGAAACGTGAAAGGAGGTTAGCGTTCCGAAGGAAGAGATTAAAACCATGTACTCCATTGAACAACGCGTTTTTCTAGTGCTAGAGTATCACAGGTTAGAAGAGAGTCCTACGGCAACAAGGCGAAGTTTTCAAGCATGATTTAATGTTCCAAAAGGACCCGATGCGAAAACCATTCGTACGCTCTTCGCAAAATTTCAACGAACAGGCAGCGTAACTGATGATCTAGTGGGGCATGTTGGCCGCAAGCAAACCGCAGTTACGCCTGGAAATATCGCCACAGTTTCTGGAATTATTCAGCGAAATCCAATGTCATCCGTCTGTAGAATTGCATCTGAGACTGGTTTGAAGCGTTCCAGCACGCATAAAATACTGAGAAAGAGCCTACACATGTTTCCATTCAAAATTCAAACGCACCAGGCCATACCCGTACGAGCTGTGCAGCAAAGGGTTGCCTTTGCTAATCAGATGCTCACGATGATTGATAGTGAAGGATTTGATGTTGGCTGCATCTGGTTTACAGTGGAAACACACTTCCACCTGAATGGATGCGTGAATAAGCAGAACTGGCGATTTTGGGGTTCCGAAAAGCCATGTTGGTGTGAAGCGAAACCCCTGTATTCTCTTATAGTTACAGTGTGGGCCGCAGTATGCAGCAGAGGCATTATTGGCCCTTTTTTTCATTCGAGAAACGGTTACTGGTGCACGTTACGTTGCAATTTTGGAACAATTTGTCGCCACACAGCAAGCGTTGGAGGATCGACCAGGTACTGAATGGTTTATGCAAGATGGAGCCTGACCACACCGGATCGAACAAGTGTTTCGCTTTCTCGAGGAATACTTCGGGAATCGAGTCATTGCTTTGGAATATCCCAAATTTACTGCTGCAGGCATGGATTGAACTCCATATTCGCCGGATTTGACTTCCTGTGAATTTTTTTTCTGGGGCACAGTGAAAGACATGGTCTGCCAAAGGCATCCCGTCACGCTGGACGAGATTGAATCGGCGATCTCAGTGGCATGTGAATCCATTTCGGTTGAGACACTACGAAATGAGATGGCGAATTTCATTCTTCGTTTGCGCCACCTCTGTAGTGCCAATGGCGAACATTTTGAAAACATTGTGATGTGATTGTTTGCAAAGATTGTTTTCATACGATTATTTCACTTATGTATGCTGATATGAGCTGTACAGCGTACAGCGCCATCTGTTAGCAGCTTTTGTAACTATTATTTCAAACTGCTGTATAAATTTCTTACAGCTTTCACAATAAACATACCGTTTACTGCATTCCTCTATCGATCTGTTTTCGAGATATTTAATGTTGAAATCAGGGAGTCCTTTTCTGGACACCCTGTACGTAATCTTGACTGTTGTGGCCAACTGCTGTCAAAACTGATATCTAACAGACATTAAAGTACGATAAGATGTGTTGGAATGGCACTGACGAAATTATGTACATATGTTTGACAATAGTCAGCTCTAAAGCTCTCAAACACTGAAGAAGAACTCAAAGTAATCTCGTGTCAGCTATAAGCAAGCAGTCATAAGAGTTCACAAGTAAAAATTCACCCATTACACAGGCAAATATTAATGAAGAATGTCACTGTATAAATATCTGACTGCTTGCATTACGCATTTCTACATTATCCCACTCTTATATTCTTTAGTCTTAATGAGGTACTCAGAAACAAACCGAGACATCGACTTTGCCTTGTTCATGCACAACATTGACTTTAGACAATCGAGATAATTGACAGCATCGTTGGCGATACTGCCAATTAATATTTCCCAACAGAATTTCTTGCACTACGCGAGGTGGCGGAAATTTACGCTCACTGCAGTTAACAAATATCAGATGCTTTGATATAGTGCAGATGAAAGCTCATGAAATAAAAAAGACAGTGTGGATACCATTTTTATATTTCTTTCTTACTGACGATTTTTCAACTCGCATATCCAATGAACATATTTCTAATTATTTTCACAATGGTACCGGAAAAACTGTATTTCGTACTAACTTCTGATTTTCTCCCTTGTTATGACTGGCATATCTGTGATACGAACAACTTTGACGTTGGAACATGCGGCACACCGTGGGCGGAGCTTAGGATATGGATTGGTGTGGAGGGGGGTGATTGGGCGGGACTTGTGCACCGTCCGGGGCTGTCGCTAACGTTACGTTTGCAACATTCGTCGGAGCGTCCTCCTCTGGGGACTGTTTTTGTGGCTCTCGCTGAGTGTTCTCGCGAGTCTAGAACGCAGGACGGCTCAACACAAGTACGCGTCTATCCTCGGTGACCGTATTCACCCCTACACGCAGTCTTTTTTTCCACAGCACGGTGTCATCTACCAGCAGGACAACGCTACACATCACGCAGCTCGCAGTGTCTGTGCCTGGTTGGAAGAGTACCAGGATGACTTTACCACAGTGCCACTGTATTCAAACTCTCCGAATTTAAACCCAGTCTAGAATCTGTGGCGACCACCTAGATCGGGCCGTTCACTCAGAGAAATCCAGCGCAGCTGGCCAGGAAACTGGATGCGGCACGGCTTCACACCCCTACCGGGACCTTCCAGGAGTGCTGATTATTTTTTTACATCGCCATTGTGCTAACTGTCAAAGGTTTAATCTTCAAGAATGGTTTGTGAAACACATCTATAACACTTTTGAATATGGCAGAATAAAACCTAGGCCTCTTTGCATCCGAGCTTGGAATCACCACCACCTAGATTTTCGACGATTGAGCCATGATTTTACAACGAGACCAGCGTGGGAAACACGAAAAGACCAGTGCCTAGTTTATTCATTATTACATGAAAGGACTTTATTAACTGTGCTCTAATGACACCTGCCGCACAATAACTTTGTTGTTGGCCGAAAATGCAGTATTTAGCAGCGTGAGCAACACCACAATCATTATTAAATTTTGACCTTTGTTGTGGTAGGGTTGTTAGAACCTTCCAGGACCTCACTGGCGCTCTTCCTGCAAGTGCCTTAGCGGTCTGCACTGCAAAAGGTTAAAAGGACTTTTGACAGGTGACTGGACAGTGTATCTCATTCTGGCTAGTTGCTTGTTGAGGTACGGAAGAGCAGCGAGAGCTTCACAGATATTCACTTAATGTGAAAAATGGTACAAAAGTTACGACATCTGTCAGCAATACTTGAAACTCAGTGATTTTCACTTAATCATCAGTTAAAGTCGTTACACAGAGTACACGAAGGAACTTGCCCCCCTTCTTGCAGCGGTGTACCGTAGGTCTCTAGAAGAGCGTAGCGTTCCAAAGGATTGGAAAAGGGCACAGGTCATCCCCCTTTTGAAGAAGGGACGTCGAACAGATGTGCAGAACTATATACCTATATCTCTAACGTCGATTAGTTGTAGAATTTTGGACCACGTATTATGTTCGAATATAATGACTTTTCTGGAGACTAGAAATATACTCTGTAGGAATCAGCATGTATTTCGAAAAAGACGGTCGTGTGAAACCTAGCTCGCGCTATTCGTCCACGAGACTCAGAGGGCCGTAGACACGGGTTCCCAGGTAGATGCCGTGTTTCTTGACTTCCGCAAGGCGTTCGATACAGTTCCCCACAGTCGTTTAATGAACAAAGTAAGAGCATATGGACTATCAGACCAATTGTGTGATTGGATTGAAGAGTTCCTAGACAACAGAACGCAGCACGTCATTCTCAATGGAGAGAAGTCTTCCGAAGTAAGAGTGATTTCAGGTGTGCCGCAGGGGAGTGCCGTAGGACCGCTGCTATTCACAATATACATAAATGACCTTGTGGATGACATCGAAAGTTCACTGAGGCTTTTTGCGGATGATGCTGTGGTATATCGAGAGGTTCTAACAATGGAAAATTGTACTGAAATACAGGAGGATCTGCAGCGAATTGACGCATGGTGCAGGGAATGGCAATTGAATCTCAATGTAGACAAGTGTAATGTGCTACGAATCCACAGAAAGATAGATCCTTTATCATTTAGCTACAAAATAGCAGGTCAGCAACTGGAAGCAGTTAATGCCATAAATTATCTGGGAGTATGCATTAGGAGTGATTTAAAATGGAATGATCATATAAAGTTGATCGTCGGTAAAGCAGATGCCAGACTGAGATTCATTGGAAGAATCCTAAGGAAATGCAATCCGAAAACAAAGGAAGTAGGTTACAGTACGCTTGTTCGCCCACTGCTCGAATACTGCTCAGCAGTGTGGGATCCATACCAGATAGGGTTGATAGAAGAGACAGAGAAGATCCAACGGAGAGCAGCACGCTTCGTTACAGGATCATTTAGTAATCGCGAAAGCGTTACGGAGATGATGGATAAACTCCTGAGGAAGACTCTGCAGGAGAGACGCTCAGTAGCTCGGTACGGGCTTTTGTTGAAGTTTCGAGAACATACCTTCACTGAGGAGAAGCAGTATATTGCTTCCTCCTACGTATATCTCGCGAAGAGACCATGAGGATAAAATCAGAGAGATTAGAGCCCACACAGAGGCATACCGAAAATCCTTCTTTCCACGAACAATACGAGACTGCAACAGAAGGGAGAACCGATAGAGGCACTCAAGGTACCCTCCACCACACACCATCCGGTGGCTTGCGGAGTATGGATGTAGATGTAGAAAGTCAGTACTGTGTGAAGTTAATGGCGTCACGTTCCAGTGAATTATATAGATCTTGAAGAGAGAAAGTGAACTGATGATCTTAATTTGCTAAAAAAAAAAAAAAAAAAAAAAAAGCAAGATAGGCAACGACGCTGGGTAATGTCGTTCCTGATAGCTAACCGGTGCTACAGAAGAATGCTGAAGATTAGATGGGTAGATCACGTAACTAATGAGGAGGTATTGAATAGAATAGTGGAGAAGAGGAGTTTGTGGCGCAACTTGACTTGAAGAAGGGACCGGTTGGTAGGGCATGTTCTGAGGCATCAAGGGATCACAAATTTAGCGTTGGAGGGCAGGGTGGAGGGTAAAAATGGTAGAGGGAGACCAAGAGATGAATACACTAAGCAGATTCAGAAGAATGTAGGTTGCAGTAGGTAGTGGGAGATGAAGAAGCTTGCACAGGATAGAGTAGCAGGGAGAGCTGCATCAAACCAGTCTCAGGACTGAAGACCACAACAACAACAACCATTATTTGACTGACAAATTTTCTTTTTCATTTTGTTCCTGGTCAAAAAGTTTTTCGGTGAGGAGTAAATAAACGGGACTGCCCGTATGTGCAGCACCTTCTACAGATGAATAAGAAGAAGTTTTAATCTTTGCTCGGCTACTCACCCGCCCACCGTGTCCACCAGAAGTTCCTCGTTGTCTTCAGAAGCCTCCAGCCTGCTGACTCTGGGAACGGCCGTCTCGATACGCCTCTAGGCACGTCACGACGTTCCTGAGGAAACAGAAGCAATAACCGATGTTGTGATATTTAGTGACACACTGAAGTTGTCTGCCGCAGAAATCGAAACGAGAAGCTATCCTCCGACAAGGAAACGTCAAACGAGACTTTTTTTGATTCTTGTTTCTCACCGCCTTATTACGCAGGACGTATCAAAAGCAGTCATCTGATTTGGCACGTGTATAATTCTGAAACTATCAAACGAAAAAATTAATTTTGTTTTTTTGATGAACGGGAAACTAAAAAAGTTTATATCATACCTCTTCACAGATGTTCACTATGCCCCCCTTGAGATGCACGGCACATGTCAACACAGTATTCAAACTGTTCCCACACAGCAGCAAACGCGTCTTGAGCTACAGCTTCCACGGCTGCTGTTATGCAAAGTCTCAGTTCATTCACTGTTGTTGCTGAAGGAGGCACATAAACGGAGTCTTTTATAAACTACTACAAGAAGTAATCACACACAGTCAGGTCCGGTGACCTTGGAGGCCAGTAATGTAAGGCTGAATCATTTAGTCCAGTGCGACGGATCCACCGTTCAGTAATCTTTCAGTTTAAAAATTCCCGCACTTCCAGATGCCAGTGTGGCGGTGCCCTATCCTGTTAGTTACTGGAGTCGTTCCAATCAGAGTCCAACTGTGGGAAAAGAAAACTTTTGAGCATACCGAGATATGTGCTTCCTGTAACGGTGCTCTCGGCAAAGAAAACTATACCGTACACCTTTCCCCGTGAAACTCCACGAAACACATTCAATTTTGGAGAGTCCCTTTCATCTTGTCCAACATCATGGGGTTGTTCAAATGGCTCTGAGCACTATGGGACTTAACTTCTGAAGTCATCAGCCCCCTAGAACTTAGAACTACTTAAACCTAACTAACCTAAGGACATCACACACATCCATGCCCGAGGCAGGATTCGAACCTGCGACCGTAGCGGTCGCGCGGTTCCAAACTGTAACGCCTAGAACCGCTCGGCCCATGGGGTTATTACATACACCATATTCTCATACTATGATCGTTCACCTTTCCATCTAAATGGAATATTGCCTCGACACTAAACTCTAAGCGTGGCAGAAAACTGTCATCCTCCAGCTTGCCAACAATGAAATTACAGAGCTCCACACGTTGTTGTTTGTCACCTTCACGAAGAGCTAGAGCACTAGCTAAATTTTGCGTGGTTTCGCGTGTAAACGTAGACGCAACACACGCCAATCGGGGCCATGTTGAGCTGTCGAGCTGCACGGCGAACGGATTTCTGCGGGCTCCTTGTGAAACCGTGGCGGATGCGTTAGACGTCTGTGTCAGACACTCGGGGACGGCCCGGCGATTTGCCTTTACACAAAAAACCTGTTTCTCGGAATTGTTCACGCCATCTTCTCTAATGCTTGCTCTATGCTGTAGGGGGATCCACACCGCCGGCCGCGGTGGTCTTGCGGTTCTAGGCGCTGCAGTCCGGAACGGCGGGACTGCTACGGTCGCAGGTTCGAATCCTGCCTCGGGCATGGATGTGTGTGATGTCTTTAGGTTAGTTAGGTTTAAGTAGTTCTAAGTTCTAGGGGACTCATGACCTCAGAAGTTAAGTCCCATAGTGCTCAGAGCCATTTGAACCATTTTTTGGGATCCACACCGCACCTAGTGCGAAAGTCACGCTGAATAGTTGTTAGCCGGCCTGGG
Source organism: Schistocerca americana (assembly GCF_021461395.2). Taxonomy (NCBI): domain Eukaryota; kingdom Metazoa; phylum Arthropoda; class Insecta; order Orthoptera; family Acrididae; genus Schistocerca; species Schistocerca americana. Next base: position 144,432,394 of record NC_060129.1, on the reverse strand, counting down.
TGGCCGAGCGGTTCTAGGTGCTACAGTCTGGACCCGCGCGACCGCTACGGTCGCAGGTTCGAATTCTGCCTCCGGCATGGATGTGTGTGATGTCCTTAGGTTAGTTAGGTTTAAGTAGTTCTAAGTTCTAGGGGACTCATGACCTCAGAAGTTAAGTCCCATAGTGCTCAGAGCCATTTGAACCATTTTTTGGGATCCACACCGCGCCTAGTGCGAAAGTCACGCTGAATAGTTGTTAGCCGGCCTGGGTGGCCGAGCGGTTCTAGGTGCTACCTTCTGGACCCGCGCGACCGCTACGGTCGCAGGTTCGAATCCTGTCTCCGGCATGGATGTGTGTGATGTCCTTAGGTTAGTTAGGTTTAAGTAGTTCTAAGTTCTAGGGGACTCAGGACCTCAGAAGTTAAGTCCCATAGTGCTCAGAGCCATTTGAACCATTTTTTGGGATCCACACCGCACCTAGTGCGAAAGTCACGCTGAATAGTTGTTAGCCGGCCTGGGTGGCCGAGCGGTTCTAGGTGCTACAGTCTGGACCCGCGCGACCGCTACGGTCGCAGGTTCGAATTCTGCCTCCGGCATGGATGTGTGTGATGTCCTTAGGTTAGTTAGGTTTAAGTAGTTCTAAGTTCTAGGGGACTCATGACCTCAGAAGTTAAGTCCCATAGTGCTCAGAGCCATTTGAACCATTTTTTGGGATCCACACCGCGCCTAGTGCGAAAGTCACGCTGAATAGTTGTTAGCCGGCCTGGGTGGCCGAGCGGTTCTAGGTGCTATTTTCTGGACCCGGGCGACCGCTACGGTCGCAGGTTCGAATCCTGCCTCCGGCATGGATGTGTGTGATGTCCTTAGGTTAGTTAGGTTTAAGTAGTTCTAAGTTCTAGGGGACTCATGACCTCAGAAGTTTAGTCCCATAGTGCTCAGAGCCATTCGAACCATTTGAATAGTTGTTACTGACACGCACTGCGCGGCAGGTAGAACGCAAAACGCTTTCTGTCGTCCCGACACCGTTTTTACTGCAACAGAAATGGGTGCATACTGCTGCTATCTCGCGGGAACCACGTAAAACTAAGGTTTGCTGTCTCCAACAGTACGTTGTTCACGCCCGTATATCAAATAACATACGAGTTATGATTTTATTTAAATGGGTTAATTCTTTTTGATACACCCTGTGTTCTCTTCTAGCTCACTACCGGTAACCTATTTAAATTGAACTCCCATGTAGATATCAGTTTTATATGTTTGATTACTTTACAAATCTATAAATGTGGTAACTGACCTTATGCATGTAAAACACTTATAGTTGAAGAAGGAAAACCCTAATTACTTTGGTTTCTGCTAAGAGATGGCATTACAACACTATTTTTTATAGTATCGTGAAGAAATAAAGAAAACTCATCAGTCTGCAAAGTCTGTATCTGGTTTTGATGCCAGCAAAGTCGTTAATCATACCTTCGAGACTCGATGTGAAAATGCACAAAGCGTTCACTCTCCCCTCAGACAGGGTAGAGCACAAGACCGATTTCAGCCTTTTAATAGCCGAAAACGAGCGATCTGTTGAATAATTTCTGTGTGCCGTACATACGAGGGTTGAATGAAAAGTAATGCCTCCACCTTCGTTAATCGGGTTTGGATGGGATCATCATCATCATCATCATCAACATCATCATTTAAGACTGATTATGCCTTTCAGCGTTCAGTCTGGAGCATAGTCCCCCTTATAAAATTCCTCCATGATCCCCTATTCAGTGCTAACATTGGTGCCCCTTCTGATGTTATCATTGTGGACACCCTCCTGCCATTGTTCCCATCTATTAGTACCTGCAATCATCCTAGCTACTTTCATATCCGTAACCTCAACCTTGTTGATAAGCTAGCCTGAATCTACCCAGCTTTCGCTCCCATACAACAAAGTTGGTCGAAAGATTGAACGGTGCACAGATAACTTAGTCTTGGTACTGACTTCCTTCTTGCAGAAGAGAGTAGATCGTAGCTGAGGGCTCACTGCATTAGCTTTGCTACACCTCGCTTCCAGTTCTTTCACTATGTTGCCATCCTGCGAGAATATACATCCTAAGTACTTGAAACCGTCCACCTGTTCTAACTTTGTTCCTCCTATTTGGCACTCAATCCGTTTACATCTCTTTCCCACTGACATTACCTTCGTTTTGGAGATGCTAATATTCATATCATAGTCCTTACATTTCTGATCTAGCTCTGAAATATCACTTTGCAAATTTTCAATCGAATCTGCCATCACAACTAAGTCATCTGCATATGCAAGACTGCTTATTTTGTGTTCACATATCTTAATCTCACCCAGCCAGTCTATTGTTTTCAACATATGATCCATAAATAATACGAACAACAGTGGAGACAGGTTGCAGCCTTGTCTTACTCGTGAAACTACTGTGAACCATGAACTCAATTTACCATCAACTCTAACTGTTGCCTGACTATCTATGTAAGGACCTTTAATTGCTTACAAAAGCTTGCCTCCTATTCCATAATCTCGTAGAACAATAACTTCCTCCTGGGAACCCGGTCATATGACTTTCCTAGATCTATAAAGCATAGATACAATTCCCTGTTCCACTCGTAACACTTCTCCATTTTTTGCCGTAAGCTAAAGATCTGGTCCTGACAACCTCTAAGAGGCCTAAACCCACACTGATTTTCATCCAATTTGCCCTCAACTAATACTCGCACTTTCCTTTCAACAATGCCTCAGAAGATTTTACCCACAACGTTGATTAAAGAGACACCTCTGTAGTTGTTACAATCTTTTCTGTTCCCATGTTTAAATATTGGTGTGATTACTGCTTTCGTCCAGTCTGATTGGACCTGTCCCGACTCCCAGGTCATTTCAATTATCTTGTGTAGCCATTTAAGACCTGACATTCCACTGCATTTGATGAGTTCCGACTTAACTTCATCCACCCCAGCCGCTTTATTGCACTGCAATCTATTGACCATTTTCTCCACTTCCTCAAATGTGATCCTATTTCCATCATCATTCCTATCCCATTGTACATCGAAATCTGAAACATTACTGTTCGTATTTTCACCTACATTGAGCAACTCTTCAAAATATTCCCTCCATCTGCCCAAGGCATCAACAGGATTCACCAGCAGTTTTCCTGACCTGTCCAAAATACTTGTCATTTCCTTCTTACCTCCCTTTCGAAGACTGCTAATTACACTCCAGAATGGTTTCCCAGCAGCTTGACCCAAAATCTCCAACCTGTTTCCAAAGTATTTCCAAGATTTCTTCTTGGATGCTGCAATTTTCTGAGCTGTCGTTTCAGAGTTCGCAGCGTTGTGATGAAACGCTCTGAATTTATTGTTGTTCCACGTTCGAGGAAATCAACACGGATAACACGAGCTGCGTCCCAGAAAACTGTGGCCATGATTATTCCAGCTGAGGGCTGCGTCTTGAATTTCTTTTTCTGGAGCGAGTCTTTGTGTCGATATTCCATAGACTCACATCAACACAATCACCGTAAACTGCTTTCATTCTCTGATGAATCTCCTTTGGGGTGACACCTTCTGCTGTCAAGAATTCAATGACTACACATTGCTTAAATCGCATGACCGACCGTCTGCGCAGGGTTCCATACTTGACACTGCAACAACGCAACCGGTCAATGCTAAGGCTTCCCGCCAACTGGAGCTGTAGAGAAGAGGCTACGGAACAAACCAGTACCTGCCGCATGCCAACGCTGCCAACTGTTGAAGAGTTACGAAGGTGGAGCCATTACTTTCCAGTGAACCCTCGTAAAAACATTATGAGAGCACTGTTTGAAACGCGGCCTGGAACCGTTCCATTCGTGGAAATTCATCGTATTTTACGGATCATAAGGCGCACTTTATTTTTAAGCGTTTTTTTAAAAAAATAACATTTTTATTATTAGACTGCAGAGCGAGACTAAGAACCTTCTTAGTTTATCAAACTGAACTGAACTTTAAAATTCCTCAAAATCGCTGTATGAGCTCTCTTCTTCTTCTCCTGCTTCTTTTCCTTCCTCTTCGTCTTCATCCTTGTCCTCCTCATATATAAGGCGAACTTCACTGCCCATCTAGAGTGCTACTTATGCCGCACTTCTTGAAAAATTTAACAATAATGTCTTCTGTCACTCTAGACCATGGATGTTTTACCCACAAACATACCGCTTTGATTGTAGGCCATTTTAAAGCTCCCTTCGGTGTGAAGTTTCATGCGTCATCCATTTGTTCCACACCTCTCTCGTATACACTTTAAATGGTTTATGTATTGAGACATCAAGAGATTGCAATTGTGAACCAAGTCCTCCCGGGAAACAGCAAGCTAGGAATTTCCGTGTCTCATTTTCTCTTTCACAGAATTTTTTTCATATGAATGAGCTGTGGTAAAAAAATTGCTGTTTTGAAGAGTGTGCCGCAGTGCGTTGTCTGAAGCAGTCGCCCTCCGTTTCTGGCGGTGGTGCCGCTGTGGCAATCGCAGCTTTGGTGTCTCCCTCTGGTGGGAAAGGGGAAAGGTTGCCTGTTCACGTGGATTTAAGGGGCGCTATGAGCTCGGCAGAGGGTCCCCTTGCTCCTAGCTTCCAGTACTTGGGCCACACCCAACCATCTGAACTTAACACTCCCATCACTACACAGGACCTCAGCCTCACACTCCGCACTAAACGCAACACTGCTCCCGGCCACGACTGCATTACCTACCGTCACCTCAAACACTGCCATCGCTCCTTCCTTTCAGTTCCTGATGTTCTCCAAACCCAACAAGCCTCCATCTGATACCTCCCCCTATCGTCCTATCTGTCTCACATCGGTGTTCAGCAAGCTCTTGGAATCCATCTTTTCCTGGTGTATCCATCACCACCTCCACCAAAACCACCTCCTCCCCGACACCCAATGTGGCTTTCGATCTTCCTTCTCTGCCATTGACCGACTCCTCCGCCTCACTCATATCCTCTCCCTCCAGCTTAACTCCCGTCGCTCCACCATTTTTGTCTCCCTCGACCTCGAAAAGGCCTACGACCGTGTCTGGCATCCCAGTCTCCTGTTTAAACTCCAAACCTACGCCCTTCCTGTCAACTACATCCGTCTGGTGGCCTCCATCCTCTCCCGCCGCCCCTCCTATGTTACCATCCATAATGCCAATTCCCACACCTTCTTCCCCTCTGCAGGTGTGCCCCAGGGCTCTGTCCTCTCACCTCTCCTGTACCTCCTGTACACGGCAGATATGCCCCAAACCTCCCCCCCCCCCTCCAGTACGCCTCTTGCAATGTGCCGATGACACCGCATTCCTCGCCCTCGCCCTCGCTCCTACCCTCCACCGGTCCCAACGCCTTCTCCAGAATCACCTTGACCTTTTTGCCGCTTGGTGTAACCAGTGGCTCCTGAAAATCAATGCTTCCAAGACCCAGGCAATCATCGTAGGTCGTACAACTCGCTCCTTCCGGCTCCTGGATTTCTCCCTTACTGTCTGCGCCCATCCTGTCTGCCTCACCCCTCCCCCCTCACCTACCTTGACCTCACCGTTGACAGTCACCTCACCTGGATCCCTCATCACTGCTGCGTCCAATCCAAAGCCCACAACCACCTCTGACTCCTCAAACTCCTCTCTGTCCGGACATGGGGGTTGCACCCCTCTACCATCCTCCACACCAACAAATCCTTAATCCATCCCATCCTCTGTTATGCCAGTTCTGCCTCGATATCTGCCCCCCCCCCCCCCCAAATTCTATAAGACGCTCCAGATCCTTGAGAGTTATGCACTCCGACTTGCCTTCCATATACACCTCCCATCCCCCACGCGGATCCTCTATGACCTCATTCCTTCCCCCATCTGCTCCTATTCCTTGAACATATCCGCATACTCTACACCTCCCGCCGCCTTGATCCCCCTCACCCCCTGGTTGCTCCTCTCCTCTCCCATTGCCGCCCCCTGCACATCTTCACTGTTGTGTCCCCCCTACCCTCCAACTCTACACCCATCATCTTCTTTCCTAAGGTGGCTTCCATCAACTCTCCCCCTCCTGGATGATGCCCTCTCTCCCTCCATTTATCCCTCCTATCAACTCTGATCCTCACTCCCCCTCCTTTCCTCTGTCCTTTTCCCGGGCTCCCTCTCCCCCCCTTCCATCCTCTTTTTTTCCCACCTCCCCTCTCTCTGCCCCCACTCTCTCCCCTGAGTCCTCTTGCATTTCCCTCCTTTGCCTTTTCCCATTCCCTCTCACATCTGCCCTGCCACTCTCCCCCCTTATGAATCCTCTCTCTCCTTTGGTTCCCCCTCCCTTTTCGATTTTTCCTCTCCTCCCTCCTTGTTTACCTCCTCCTCCAGGTCCCCCCCCCCCCCCATCTGCCCTTGGCTAGGGAGTGTCATTTTTTTGCCGACATTTTCGTGCAGTGTTTTACAGTGAATGTTCCGTGTTGTGTGTCTTTTGGGAAGTGTTGCGATCGGCCATCATACTGTTGCTGGGTGTGATTTTTTATCTCTTGCGAACAGAAACCAGACTGTCATCATGTTTTTTTTTTTTTTTTTAATTGTGTGTCTACTGTGTTACTTGTCTGATCCCTGTGTATTTTATTAAAATTTCCAACCCCTTTGATTTAACTTTCCGCAATTCTCCGCCATTTTACACTTTAAGTCACCGTTTTATCGCCTGTTTTTCTTGTTTCTTTTCTTCTTCCGCTTTTAAAGAAGTCTGTTGGCTGTAGAGCAGCGTACTAAGCTGCTGCCAGCCCGCCCCCTTCGGGGGGAATTGAAATTCAATAAAGGAAAAAGAAAAGTTCGGCAAGGGGTAAGTCGGAGTGAGGCTAGGTCAGTCTCGCGTCACCAGTTGCTGGTCTGTCTCTCGTTTGCATTTGTGCGGCAGTTATTGTCTGTCTGTCGTCGGAGTGCTAGTACGCCTGTCCTTTGGATCAACTTTAAAGCCAGAAAATGAGAGTCTTGCCACTCCACCAGTAACAGAACTCAGCAAGTGGTCGCCCAGTCGGGGCTGAGTTCCTGCATCTGAGTCTGCGCGTTAGGCCGCCAGTCTGCTCGAGTTGCTGGGGCAACGGTCATTGGCGGTTGGATCGGTCGGTTGGACGGTCGCGCACTGGGACACCAGATGACTTGTCCGCCTTGAGCGTCGGCGCATGTGAGGTCGCCACGTGAGTCCAGTGGGCCGCGCCGTATAGCGGGGGGTAGTGGCTTCGCGGCCGACACGAGAGCAACAGGAGTCAACCCACGACGTCGGTCTGGCCGGTGCGAGCTGCGACGCCGTGAGACGGGAGATCGGCGCGCCTTCCTGCGTCCGTTGAAGCGGCTGGCAGCGGACGGTTCGGGAGAGCGTTTTGGGGGTGCTGCGCTAGGTCTTCGCCAGAAATAGCAGTTTATTAGAAGTGATTGGAGATCTGTTGTTTCATTTACTTGTTAAATTCGTGTTCTTGGTCAGTCTCTCGTCCCCAGCTTGCTCGTCTATCTCTCGTCCGCATTTGTTAGGCAGTTAGTGTCTGTCTGTCTATCTGTCTGTCTGCCATACGTTAATAGCTGCCTCTGCCATGTTTGTCGAATTCGGTGTTAACGAATTTATTGCTTAAAGGCTGAATTCTTGAAACATGTTTTTATCTTGCCTATCATCTTGCTTGGTGGTATATGTGTAATGTAGATCATGTTGTACATTTTATGTAGGTCTGCATTTTATGGATTTTGTTTAAATAGTCATTTTAGGATATAAGGTTGCCACCCTTCCACCATAAGAGCTCTCCTGCGAAGTTTCATATCAGTGCACACTCCGCTGCAGAGTGAAAATATCATTCTGGAAACATTCCCCAGGCTGTGGCTAAGCCATGTCTCCGCAATATCCTTTCTTTCAAGAGTGCTAGTTCTGCAGGTTCGCAGGAGAGCTTCTGTAGAGTTTGGAAGGTAGAAGGCGAGGTACTGGCAGAAGTAAAGCTGTGAGGACGGGGCGTGAGTCGTGCTCGGGTAGCTCAGATGGTAGAGCACTTGCCCGCGAAAGGCAAAGGTCCCGAGTTTGAGTCTCGGTCCGGCACACAGTTTTAATCTGCCAGGAAGTTTCATATTGTTAAGTTAACTGAGCACTGTGAAGGAGTCTATCGGTGTTTTACAACTTACCTTCCTCCTCAACTAATTCAGCGTACAATCTGTCGAGCAATGGGAAAAAATCTGTATACTCTAAATTTCTCCCTAGCAGTCACAAGAACTTCTTCAACGTCTGCTTCTTTGCGTTTCCTTGATCTTTTGCATCTACATCTACATCATACTCCGCAAGCCACCTAATGATGTGTGGCGGAGGGTACTTTCGGTACCACTATCTGTTCCCTCCAGGCCTGTTCCACTCGCGAATAGTTCGTGGCAAGAATGATTGTCGGTAAGCCTCGGTATTGGCTCTAATTTCTCGAATTTTCTCCTTGTGGTCACAATACGCGAGATGGGTGTGTGAGGAGGGGGGGGGGGGGGGGGGGGGGGGGGGGAGTAATACGTTGCCTGACTCCTCCTGAAAAGTGCTGGCCCGAAATTTCAATAGTAAGTCTCTCCGTGATGCACAACTCCTCTCTTGTAACGTCTGCCAGTGGAGTTTGTTTAGCATCTCCGTAACGCTCTCTCGCCAGCCAAACGATTCCGTGACGAAACGCGCCGCTCTTCGTTGGATCTTTCTCATGTCCTCTATCAGTGCTACCTGATAGGGATCCCAGATAGATGAACAATACTCAAGAAAGTGCGCCTTATAAGCCACTTCTTTCGTGGATGAGTTACATTTCCTTAAGATTCTTCCGATGAATCTGAGTCTGGTGTCTGCTTTTCCCACTATCTGTTTTATATGGTCATTCCACTTAAGGTCGCTGTGCATAGTTACGTCTAGGTATGTTACGGCCGAAGCTGTCTCCAGCAGTTTGTCATCAATAGTGTAGCTATACAGTAGTGCATTTCTTTTCCTATGTATGCGCAGTATGTTACATTTATTTGCGTTCAGGGTCAACTGCCAGAGCCTGCACCATTCATCAATTCTCTGCACGTCGTTCTGCAAATTCCTACTATCTTCCGGCGTTGCTACTTTGGTATAGCCTTAAAGAGCATCCGACGCTTTCTACTAGATCATTTATATATATTCTAACAGCAACGGTTCTAACACACTTCCCTGTGGCACCCCGGATATTAACTTTACATCTGTAGATTTTGTTCCGTTAAGAGCGACGTGCTGAGTTCCATCTGCAAGAAAGTCTTGAATCCAATCGCATACTTGCTCCGATACTCCGTAAGCTCGTATTTTATCATTAAACGGCAATGCCGGACGGTGTCAAATGCCTTACTGAAACCAAGGAACACGGCATCAAGCTGAGCTCCGTTGTCTACTGTGCTGTGGATCTCATGCAGGAACAGAGAGAGCTGAGTTTCGCAGGATCTCTGTCTGCGAAGTCCATGTTGATTTTCATAGAGGAGCTGTTCATTTTCCAAGAACGTCATAATTCTTGAGCATAAAACATGTTCCATAATTCTACAACAGATTGGCGTCAACGATATAGTTCTATAATTGTGCTGATCTGTTTTACGGCCTTTCTTAAAAACGGGAATGACCTGCGCTTTTTTCCAGTCGTTAGGTACCTTTAGCTGCTCAAGCGTTCTACGATAAATTACTGCTAGAAGGGGAGCAAGTTGATTCGCATAAACTTTATAGAATCTTACAGGTATCTCATCTGGCCCTGAAGTCTTTCCACTACAAAGCGATTGTAGCTGCTTTTCAGTTCCCCGATCGGCTATCTCAATATCTGCCATTTCGATATTCGTAGGACGATTGGAAGGAGGGACAGTGTTACGATCTTCTGTGGTGAAACAACTTCGGAAGACTGAATTCAGTATTTCGGCCTTCTCTCTGCTATCTTCCGTTTCGGTTCCGGTGTGGTCGCTGAGAGAATGAATAGATGATTGTGACCCACTTACTGATTTTACATACGCCAAAAATCTTTTAGGGTTTTTACTCATGTCGGTCGACAACGTCTTACCTTCAAATTCATTGAACGCTACTCCCATTACTCTCGTTACGCTCATTTTCGCTTCGTTCAGCTTTTGTTTGTCAGCTAGGTTTTTACTTCTCTTGAATCGGAGATGAAGTACTCTTTGTTTACGTAGCGCTTTTCTAACACTGCTATTAAACCATGGTGGGTCTTTCCCAACCCTTAAAATCTAGACAGCAAAGGACTTGGAAGAGCAGTTGAACGGATTGGACAGTGTGTTGAAAGGAGGATATAAGATGAACATCAGCAAAAGCAAAACGAGGATAATGGAATGTAGTCGAATTAAGTCGGGTGATGCTGAGGGAATTAGATTAGGAAATGAGACACTTCAAGTAGTAAAGGAGTTTTGCTATTTGTGGAGCAAAATAACTGATGATGGTCGAAGTAGAGAGGATATAAAATGTAGACTGGCAACGGCAAGGAATGCGTTTCTGAAGAAGAGAAATTTGTTAACATCCAGTATAGATTTAAGTGCCAGGAAGTCGTTTCTGAAAGTATTTGTATGGAGTGTAGCCATGTATGGAAGTGAAACATGGACAATAAATAGTTTGGACAAGAAGAGAATAGAAGCTTTCGAAATGTGGTGCTACAGAAGAATGTTGGAGATTAGGTGGGTAGATCACATAACTTATGAGGAAGTATTAAATAGGATTGGGGAGAAGAGGAGTTTGTGGCACAACTTGACAAGAAGAAGGGATCGGTTGGTAGGACATGTCCTGAGGCATCAAGGGATCACCAATTTAGCATTGGAGGGCAGCGTGGAGGGTAAAAGTCATAGGGGGAGACCAAGAGATGAATACACTAAACAGATTCAGAGGGATGTAGGTTGCAGGAGGTACTAGGAGATGAAGAATCTTGCACAGGATAGTGTATCATGGAGAGCTGCATCAAACCAGTCTCAGGACTGAAGGCCATAACAACAACAACTGCCAATAGACTGCAGTTTGCTTTGCCTTCCCCACAACTTTTTCTATGTGTTCTTTCCAGTTTAAGATGTTCATAATTCGAATTCCTAGATATTTAATTGAATTTACGGCCTTTAGATTTGACTGATTTATAGAGTAACCGACGTTTCTAGCACTCATGTGGATGAAATCACACTTTCCATTATTTAAGGTCAATTGTCACTTTCCACGTCATTCAGGTATCTTTTCTAAATCGAATTCCAATTTGTTTTGATCTTCTGATGACTTTACTAGTTGCTAAACGACAGCATCATCTGCAAACAGCCCAAGACGGCTGCTCACCTTGACTCCCAAATCGTTGATATACATAAGGAACAGCAGAGGGCCTATTACACTACATTGGGGAATGCCAGAAATCAATTCTGGTTTACTCAATGACTTTCTGCCAGTGACTACGAACTGTGACCTCTCTGACAGGAAATCACGAATGCAGTCACATAACTGATACGGTACTCCATAGCCGGCCACTGTGGCCGAGAGGTTCTAGGCGCTTCAGTCCGGAACCGCGTTGCTGCTACGGTCGCAGGTTCAAATCCTGCCTCGGGCATGGATATGTATGATGTCCTTAGGTTAGTTAGGTTTAAGTACTTCTAAGTCTAGGGGACTGATGACCTCAGATGTTAAGTCCCATAGTGCTTAGAGCCATTTGAAACATTTCATACTCCATAAGCACTACAAGCCATTTGTGTGGTTGAGTGTCAAAGGCCTTCTGGAAATCTAGAAATACGGAATCAATTTGAAATCCCTTGTCAATACCACTCAACACTTCGTGTGAGTAAAGAGCTAGCTGTGTTTCAAAAGAACGATGTAGATCTATTATTATAGAGCAATATTTGGCCCATTTGATGTCACATAAGGTAATCTTTTTTATTCATTCTGAAAGCAGCTGTCTTCTCTCATCACAGATTGTTGAAGTTAGATAACTTGCATGTCCCTGTCAAGGATTTCCATATACTGTAGATCCATGTGCTCTGCGAGGAAAGCATCGCACTCTGCTATAAGTTCAAGAGGCATCGCAAACTCACCCTTAGGTAATGAATAGAAGTTTTCAGCGTGTCCTCGCAGTGACGTCCTCAACTATTTAGCTCCTTCATTGCCGCGAACACCATTTTCAACACACTGGGCCAGTACATTTTTTCCTGTCTCAACATGACTCGAATTGGTTTTCTACCGTTCCAAGAGATTTTTTTCCCCTTGTTATAAAAGATAACTCAAAATCTTTGTGTTCAGGTGAACTTTCACAGTGAGATAAAATATTAAAAATATGTTCAAAATGGTTCAAATGGCTCTGAGCACTATGGGACTCAACTGCTGAGGTCATTAGTCCCCTAGAACTTAGAACTAGTTAAACCTAACTAACCTAAGGACAACATCCATGCCCAAGGCAGGATTCGAACCTGCGACCGTAGCGGTCTTGCGGTTCCAGACTGCAGCGCCTTTAACCGCACGGCCACTTCGGCCGGCTTAAAAATATGTCTCCAGTCTGAAATACCAATAGTAGCAATCTCGCCCTCACCTCCAAACAATTTATAAAAGCACTCCATCTTCAGGCCACAAGTGGCCCATCGGGACCATCCGACCGCCGTGTCATCCTCACTTGTGGATGCGGATAGGAGGGGTGTGTGGTCAGCACACCGCTCTCCCGGTCGTTGTGATGGTATTCTTGACCGAATCCGCTACTATTCGGTCGAATAGCTCCTCAATTGCCATCACGAGGCTGAGTGAGTGCACCCCGAAAAATGGCAACAGCACATGGCGGCTAGATGGTCACCCATCCAAGTGCTGGCCACGCCCGACAGCGCTTAACTTCGATGATCTCGCGGGAACCGGTGTATCCACTGCGGCACGGCCGTTGCCCGAACAATTTACAAGGTGCACAAAAAATAGCACCGGTGCTACATGAGTGTACTAGGTAAAAACGTAAAGTTGGTTCACTATTTAAAAGTTTACGAAAAAATAAATTTTTGTTCAGTCATCTGGTTTTAGCGCCTATTGACGTTCGTGAGTTAGAAAAATCACCGTTACAGTTTTGATTAACGCCACAGTGCGACGGAATGTCGATTCTTGATTCATTTAAGTCACCATTCCGCAGCTTCATAACAGACTCGACACTCAGGTTTTTGTGGGAATTCAGAAAAAAATTGTTTTGTTTCGTTCTTGACTGTTGTTTCGGTCGCACACACTTCTTTCACTATAGCTGTAGTGCTAGAGCTATCTTGACTCCTATGTGAACTCCAAGCCAACAAATTTTTTTGAAAAATTTGTCTACTCTGTCAAGCGTTTTTAGAACATTTGTGGCCCCACGTAATTTTCAACGTTTCTTTTTGTAACATTTGTTCACGTTAAAGACACTTAGGACACTGTCAACCAACATCAACACGAAATAAAATAAGTTCGTAAATAATAACTATCCTGAAACTTCCTGGCAGATTAAAACTGTGTGCCCGACTGAGACTCGAACTCGGGACCTTTGCCTTTCGCGGGCAAGTGCTCTACCAACTGAGCTACCAAAGCACGACTCACGCCCCGTCCTCGCAGCTTTGCTTCTGCCAGAACCTCGTCTCCTACCTTCCAAACTTTACAGAAGCTCTCCTGCGAACGTTGCAGAACTAGCACTTCTGAAAGAAAGGATATTGCGGAGACATGGCTTGGCCACAGCCTGGGGGATGTTTCCAGAATGAGATTTTCACTCTGCAGCGGAGTGTGCGCTGATATGAAACTTCCTGGTAGATTAAAACTGTGTGGCGGACCGAGACTCGAACTCAGGACCTTTGCCCTTCGCGGGCAAGTGCTCTACCATCTGAGCTACCCAAGCACGACTCACGCTCCGTCCTCACAGCTTTACTTCTACCAGTACCTCGTCTCCTACTTTCCATTCTTTACAGAAGGTCTCCTGCGAAGTGTCATATCAGCGCACACTCCGCTGCAGAGTGAAAATACCATTCTGGAAACATCCCCCAGGCTGTGGCCAAGCCATGTATCCGCAATATCATTTCTGTTGAGTGGTACTTAAGTAAATAAATTAGTGAAATCAAAGTGAACTAGAAATTAGAATATAAATGAAAAACTTGGTTTAGTTTAGATAGTTACATACTGGCAAACAGCGGGCAAAACAGCAGGACAGAAGAGACAATGACCATGAAGTCAGCAAGTTCCACATAAGCGGGCGCTGTCGATTCAGCCGTCAGGGCATCGCCCGACCGGCTCACGTGTTTCTCAGTTGTCGCATGTGAGCAAAGGCCCTCGCCTACATCCCAAGAGCCAATGACCGACGTTAAGAAGATTCTTCGAGAAGCTTTCCAACGTGACAGAAGAGGCAATGGCCGTGAAGTCCTTCACCTCCAGTGAACTGAAGTGAATAAATACGCGAAACGCGGTGGGCCCGACAGACGGAGACGAGCGACGAAGAAGTGAAGAAGTGATGAAGCGTTGCAGTTGTTTTAAGTCAGTTTCGGTGCTGAAGACCGTCATGCAAGAAGAGACTACATCATGCACAGACGCACCAAGTCCGCCGCTGTAATGGAATAGCAAGCAGCAGCCTCGGCGCCAGAAGTTAAAAGGTATTTGAAGTCTGATCTTTACGTACCCGGGTGACTCGTGAGGACGGGAAGGAGACGGCCTCACATCAGCAGTCACCTGTGAGCTGGGATGAAGATCTAACAGCCGAAGACTGGCAAACGGGAGTCCGTTGTTCGAGTCCGGGACACTGGCCTTCCCCCGCCGCGCCGCTCCGCTGGCCGACACACAACACACGCGGCCGCTTAGAGAAGAGAAACACTGGGACGCCACATCCGAGGTACCACCATCCGATGCACGATTTCGCTCGCAATAATTAAACGGGCCACCTCGCGCTGCGCGTCTCCAGTCTGCTGGGCGAGACGGCGACACGAGATACACACCGCCAGGCGTAATAAGACGCCGCCGCTGCCGCAACAGAAGGCTACGCAAACGACACAGCTGCCGTTCTCCGAACCAGAACATCCAGTGAGATACAGTTGTACGAAACTTTCAATAAAAGTTATCTTACGTAAAAATGCTGTTTCATTCTACCTCATACCCGAGCCAAGGAAGAACCCACCCTGCCCACATATTGTTAAGAGAGAAAAGTTAATTTATTTAGTATTTTCACCCTGACAGAATGCTTTCGAATGCTCATCCTGACAATTGACAGCATCAAAAGAGAAAACCCAGTTACATTTAGTGACAGAAGTGTTACATTTAGTATCACAACTGTTACATTTCTTTCAGGAGTGCTAGTTCTGCAAGTTTCGCAGGAGAGCTTCTGTGAAGTTTGGAAGGTAGGAGACGAAGGTACTGGCAGAAGTAAAGCTGTGAAGACGGGGCGTGAGTCGTGCTTGGGTAGCTCAGTTGGTAGAGATCTTTCCCGCGAAAGGCAAAGGTCCCGAGTTCGAGTCTCGGTCCGGCACACAGTTTTAATCTGCCAGGAAGTTTCATATCTGCGCACATTCCGCTGCAGAGTCAAAATCTCATGCTGCCTTACTGTTTTATCTGTTAAAGTTACCCACTCGTCTCCTACTGTATTCCTCTCCCCTGTTCTAGTCAACCTTTGCCTAGTGCTGCCTCTGAAAGCCTAAGCAACCTCCTTTCAACTTATACAGGTCTCACCTCCTTACATTCCTATATTTTTGCAGTTTCTTCAGTTTTAATCTCCAGTTAATAACAAATACATTATGTGAAACGTCCCCTTTGAACAATTTATACAGGACTGTACTTAACCTGACACACAATATTTTTAGCGCAACGCAATCTGACTTTCAAAATTCCCTACAAAACAATGGCCCTGACTAACATTTAACTATACCTTTCACAAATCACTTACCTCACAAAAATCTTCGCTGCTCAAGCTACTGCAATACAGCGAGCGCCACTACTGCCAGCTAAATAAAAGATTCAAACTACTAAAGGCACTAACTACTGATAGGGATAGTTAGCAAATGAAAGATATTAATAGAGAACAAACAATGTATTTACCTTAATATCATCACAAGTCATAATATATATATCAGTTCATGACAAATTGCAAACCTCCGCCATCTCTCTCCCCACATCCACCATTGCTGGCGGCTCACCTCCAACTGCACAACGCTACGCGCTGTTCACAGCCAGCTGCCTAACACTACAATGGCGAGTATTACAACAATGCAAAGCAGACACAGACTGCCCACAGCACAGCCAGTGATTGTCATACAGAGGTGGCGTTACCAATAAAAAACCTAAACAGCCTACTTACATAGAGAAAACATAAACAGCCTACTTACATAGAGAAAACATAAACAGCCTACTTACATAGAGAAAACATAAACAGCCTACTTACATAGCCCCCATGCTCCCCACAAAAATTTTTACAAATGGTGTTGGGCACTGGCCAATACAGATTTGACAAAAATTTTTCACAATTACAGTAACAAAGATATGAAATGCACACACTTATTGATACATTGTTGGTCAAAAGCTAAAAAGTTCTCACAGTTCATAAAGACAGTCCTAATCGTACATAACAGGAGAATAGCAGTGTTTTTCTCAAAGTCTGAGCAGTAAAAGAAAATGCACACGGAAGTAGTGGATTTCCATGCAGTCTTGAAGAAGTAGTGTTGTCCTTCCAATGGAAAGACAGTGCTGACTCTCGACATGCAGACAGGTAATGGGCCACAACAGAGCAAACCCACAGCAGAGCCAGTCGAAATTTTGAAGAGTATTGGTAGGTAGGTCATCACAGAGCAGACCCACTGTAGTCCTGGTAGAGATTACGGTATTGGTGGGCCACCAGAGGTGCAGACCCACTGCAGTCCTTGTAGAAATAATGGCGTTGGTGGGTCATCATAGATGCAGACCCACTGTAGTCCTTGCAGAGATAATGGTATTGGTGGGCCACCAGAGGTGCAGACCCACTGTAGTCCTTGTAGAGGTAATGGTATTGGTGGGCCACCAGAGATGCAGACCCACTGTACTCCTTGTAGAGATGGCCAGCAGCCATCTGTTGCGATTGTGCAGGTGCACATTCACCATCAAAGAGTCTTGCAGAGAATATAGCAAGTCCATAAACCACCACTTGTGCACTCACAACGTTTTTGGAATTGTCCTTAGAACCAGCAATGCTGTTACCCAGTCCCTTGCTGAATTATTAACACACGTGCAAACACTAACAGTCCCTACTTCTCACATATTGTCCATATACTATGACCAACAGAAACGTGTGCAGTGAAATGTAGCTTAATTGGAAGAACTGGTAACAATTACAATTTGATAACATAAAAATACAATAACAAAGGTACAAAATACATCATTAAAAACATAATAATACAGATAACATCTGTAGTACAGGCTTTACAAAAGAATCGAACTAACATATACATCAGTGGAATTATGACATGAGTACATACATAAAAGATCACAATAATTTTTGAAACATCAACTTCACACATGAGCATTAAACAGAATAAATAATGTGTAAGCATATTTATAAGGTAAATAACATATTATTAATGTCAATTATATTCGAGGATAACAGTATTCCTCATCACAGTGAATGTAGCTTAATATTAAAAGAGAAAAAAATTCTATGAAACTGTACACAGAGACAGGAAGAAAACAAATACACAAGGGTACACAAACATAGAGTGGGATAACACAAAAGGGAAAGGACAGGGTTCGTTTTCAGTGTAACATGTGGTACTGCAATCCAACCCAAAACTTCATATATCTTTCCTCTTATTTCATCCTTTGTTTCCACCCAAAAAATTCTATCTAAGCATGCTTTCTGTATTTATATGTTCATACATTTCTTACCTCAACATTTATTTCCAAGAAAATCCTACCTAAACCTGTTTTCTCAATGCATTTCTTTACCTATTCTCCATAGTCAGTTTCTTATATAGTCTACCCCCTCTTAAGCTAACTTAAATCTACTGAGCTCAGATGCTAAACTAAGGGACGAGGCAATGCAGCAGCACATAAAACAATTAATATAAGCAGCAATGACAAGAAATACAGATTGGCAAAGCTAGCAGCAGCAAATGTAATAACTTATATCAAAACATGACATAGCTCAAGCAAAAAAGATATTACAGTAAAAACAACAATGCAGATAAGGGAAATGTATATTCACATCTTAATATCTATGTAATTAAAGTGGTGCACCACAAGAAGTTATTCTACCAAAAAGTTACCAATTACTTGAAAAGAAAATTATGAATGCAGTTACTAGTTCCTTCTTATTGTTCTTTCCTTTCCAAGTGCTCCTTTTTTAAAGAATGTGGATCATAAAATAATTATTTAATAGATCTGTTGACAGAAAGTGTTCACATTAGCAAATGCATTTTATTTTATAAAAGCAATGCTGCAACACAGCTGGAAAACAGATGTCAAATGAAATAAGCGACTATGAAAAGCAAAGCATAAAAATATCATTCAGTAGTCATGTGACATTTCATAAGTTAGTAGCTCTCAACTCTCGTAGAAAGACGCTTGTCGTAATCAGGTGTGCAGATGTACGAATATTTCCCATCAATTCATAAGCATTTCAGTAATTAGCACAAAGTGCGAGTAATCATATGTTTTCAAGTAACGAGGGTGTCGCATTAGCGATGAAAGGCACACCCTAATGGCTTGTTCTCCAAGTGTTTGACACGTCCCACGTCCCCTTTTTTTTTCTACCTGTGCCGCTGAAAAGGGCTCGCAATAATGGCTTTTTCTCCAGGCGTCTGACACAGCTGGGTGCCCGCGACGCATTACGTGCAGGTGGTCACTTAACTTTCGTACGGAAATATTTACGACAGCAGTTTCTGCTACCGTTGCAGTCTCATTTAAAAATATTTCACAGGTCAAGAATTAGCGTTGCAAATCTGTAGAAACAAAATCCTATAAATATAACAGTGTCCAAAAAATGTTCAGTGGCATTGTGATACATTCACACATGATTCACACATGTCATAACTCTTAAAGTACGATTCTTGGTTTCCAACATCCTTTTTCACAAGTCAAGAGTCCCTACCCACTATTCATTACTCCTTACCTTATTACACATATACATATTCATCAACACGTCTTCAATATTTCATCATAATAGCTACATAGCATAATCAGATTCCTCATATAGCATCAGCTTATTAATCATAAACATACCTCAGCAGCATAATACACATCGTCGTCGTAAAAATAACCTCATAACACCTCAGTCAAATCTCAAAATCGTCGTAACGTCCTCCAATAATTTCTAAGCCTAAAAAAATTCTCTGCTCATGTGAAAAGTGTCAGCTGCCTCAAACGTACTTTAAAAATCATGATCTCATACCAAATACATCATTCAAAGCTCTCATAGTATCACAATGGTTCCGAAAAAAATATGAACAGTTTACAAAGTACAGACAAAATACAGTTTCATAAGTGTGAAGTTATCCAACGGTGTAATTATGTAAACACCTGTCACTGATGTAGTAAAAAAAATGTTTATCTCTCAGTTACATGATCAGATAGCTGTGTAATTTGTGTGTTAGAGAAATATGGTACCGATGTGTAAAGTTGTATAAGCAAATACCATATTAGCTAGGGCTCCTTGTGCTTGCCAAACACATGGTACACAAAGTAAGCATGTACCCCCCTGAGGATAACATCTGTCACTGACGTAGTAAAAAAATGTTTATCTCTCAGTGAAATGATCAGATAGCTGTGTAATTTGTGTGTTAGGGAAATATGGTACCGATGT
Source organism: Schistocerca americana (assembly GCF_021461395.2). Taxonomy (NCBI): domain Eukaryota; kingdom Metazoa; phylum Arthropoda; class Insecta; order Orthoptera; family Acrididae; genus Schistocerca; species Schistocerca americana. The sequence continues at coordinate 144,412,711 of NC_060129.1, read as the reverse complement.
GTAAAGTTGTATAAGCAAATACCATATTAGCTAGGGTTCCTTGTGGTTGCCACACACATGGTACACAAAGTAAGCGTGTACCCCCCTGAGGATAAATGTAATTATGCCCTCAGGCGTTACAAATTACAGCAATGGAATGAAATGTATCACGGAAAACTTTCTTTGTAATTAAAAAATCTTTAAAAATAAATGTTTCAAGTACAAAATTAATCACTCAAATACGTGTACTGTAGCGCTAAATGTGCGTCTTGTTGCAACATAATCTCTGTGGAAGTGTCGTAGTTATCGTCCTCCGAAAGCTAAGTTCTGCAGAAGTCAATGTACTTACCTCATAATACACAAAAGTGAAATGCTTTGCGTATAAATGTCTTAGTTATTACGCTTATTGCCGTGATGAAGAAAGTACTGTACAGTAACGTAATGTTGTGCCACGAAAAAGGCTGTCTCATTGTTGCTATACCACAAAAGTTACTACTAAAACATGTTTTACTTTCCAGAATAATACAGAAAAACTGTGCAGATATAAAACAGAAACACCGCAAAATCAACATTGTACATTGTCACTCATTAGTAGCGTCGTGATAAAAATCGTGTAGCTATCACATAAACTAACCACTGTGTCGTCTGGTATCTCACAGAAAGTACTTTAAACCCAGAATGTATTTTCAAGTAAACCAAAATGTTGCATTAAAATCTCATTAGCAGTACCAGTATGTGTCCTAAGTATGTAACCCTGATAGTCGTTACGTAATCGTGCAACTAACAAGCAAGAATGTACAAATACAACACTGTGTCGTCTGTTCACTATAACAATGCATTCGTAATTTCTGTTTTAAAAATGTTCCCTAGGTTCTAGACTGGATATTTAACTTCAAACATTGTTGCATGTTAACAGTTTCTTAAGTCTGACAAAGCATACTAGCAACGTAAAGTGAAAAGTTATATGGCAAAGACAAAGTTAAAAAGCAGATTATCTCTCAGTAAGCGGTTTTACATGTGAAGTGTGGTGCAATCCTTTACTCTTCCTAGTACGCAGACTTTCAACTTCAAAGCAATTATCATGTTGTTTACATCGGTAAAGAATGCTAAATCTTTTCTCAAGGCTAGCGTCTTTGTTATTTTTCCCTGAGCCAGCGGGCGCACGCAGCTGCCTGCTGTGCTAGTCATTGTCTGTCTCTTTGTTGGCGCGCGCCGTTATTGGGATTTGGAGACCTAACTTCTACAAATTCACCGTGACGAGAGGGCCCAGCTCTGTTAGAATCCCGCCAGTTCTGATGAAATTCACGTCTGTCGTTTTGTCGGTAGTTTACATAGTTTCTTGTTTGTCGGTCATGTGGTGGAGAATTTCTCCCTGAATCGTAACTCTGCGCCGAACTGTTGCGTCTGAAGTTATTCTGCCTCCCTTGATAATACTTGTTTTGATTCCCATATTGTCTGTTTCTCTGATTGTCTCTGTCATATTCATTACTACGGAAATGCGATCTTTCTCTGTAACTATTATTACTCTGCCAGTGGTTGTCATATGGGTGGTGTCTGTTTTGGTCACGATATGTGTTGTGAGAATAGCCTTGTCGTGTCCAGTTATTATTTCTTTCATCGTGGAATTGTGACAGATGTGACCTGTAATTGTTGTGCTCCTGTTTCCGCGTTCCCCGATTGTCATTGTCAATTTCCAATTCTTGTAACAGACCCTGAAAAGCTTCAATGTCATCTTTGCAACGTCCTGCTAAAATAATATGTCGTAAATGTTCAGGCAATTTGAGTAAGCAAACGCGGATGAGTTCTGAGGGGCTGTATGGGTTTGAAAGATACTGATTCTTATGCAACATGTCTTCAAAATATTTGACAAGACTGGAAAATTCAGATTGTTCAAAGTGTTTCATCATCATGATGCTATGTTTTACACGGTCTTGTGTAGCTTGAGACCAATATGCTGAGAGGAAGGCATGATAAAACTCTCCTTCACTGTGGCAATCGTGAATTACCGATCGCATTCTTACAGCTGGTTCATTCTCCAAGTAGCCACACATAAATTCTAATCTGTGTTCCAACGACCAGTTGGGAGGAAAACAATCAGAGAATTGATGGAGCCATGCTTGTGGATGAATGTCTTTGCCAGAATTTTTAAATGTTTTGAATTTACGTGTAGTAATGAACAGCTTATAGTCAAAATCATCATGTCGGCGAGTCGCATGTCGGTCATTGTTACGTCGCTTCGGCGGTTCCAACTCAAAATTCGGTGCACATTGCCAATTTCTTTCATAATTACCGAAATGCCCTGTGTTATTATTTTGTGGCTTTTGCGTATTTCTAAGTTCCTCTTCCCGTGTTGGAGCGCGAGTGTTCTCTGAAATACGTAATTCTTGTATTACCTGTGTCAGCTGATCTTGTACTTCCCGGATTTCTCTTTGGTGTTGTGTATTAATTCGATTCTGATTTTGTTTGAATTTCCTAATTTGTTCATACTCTTCTGTGTCAGTGAAGGCTACAGGTGTTGTGTCATTCAGATCATCATCTACCTTTGTAGATAAGTTAGTGAACTGATCTGAAAGTTCGGCTACTTTATCCGATAGTGTACTTATTTCCTCAGTGTGTTTTTCTGAACCAAGTTTCAGAGTGTCCATTTGTGTTGAAATCGTATCTACTGTGTCTTTTAAGTTTTCTTGACTTTTTGCAAGTTGCGTAACCGAATCGGTAGATGCAACTGCGTCAATTTTAGCCCACAAGGTCTCATGATTTTCATGAACAATGGCTTGCAGTTCTTTTATGGCTGCTTCGTGATTCTGTAATGCATTTTCATGCCGCGAAAAAATAGGTTGAAAATGCTCACAAATTTGTGTTTTTACGTCATTACACACTTTCTGACATTTCGATTCAATGTTATGTAACTCAGCAGTTAAATCCTCACGTGTTCGTTCAAGAGTTTGCTCCAATGAGTCTAACTTTTTAAGATTTTGTTCCATTGTGTCTAACTTTTTGAGATTTTGTTCCACTGTGTCTAACTTTTTAAGATTTTGTCCCATTTGTCTCTGATTTTGTTCCATTTGTTGCATTAATTGCAATAATAATGTATTAGTGTCTGGAATCTGTTTCTCTACGCTTTTCGGCAGTGCATTTGCACCGGCAACATTCACATTTTGACAAGCAGAAAATGTGTCTTGACTTATTTGAGAAAACGGTGATGACCCAAAACCTGAATCTACAGTATTTGCGAAATTGTGTCCTGTCATTTCGGATTCCTGAGGCGAGCTGTTGCCGACCGATCGATCGATAATGCTTCCCTCTTCACTAATTGTTTCACTGTCCACGCCATTGTTTGCCGCCCGCTCCATTTCCCTATGCACAATTACCAAATTACTACTTTGAACATCAGTTAATTCATTACTCGGTGGCGCTAACACACTGCTCTCATTTTCACTGTCATTTCTCAGTTTACTTTGGAGCCTAGTATTACGTTTTTCACACGCCATAATTGTCACAATATTTCACACGATAACACAGAAAAACACAATTTGAAGAGCAAAAATAAGAGAACACATTAACATAACACTGAAAATAATATCTAGTTAATTACAGCTGCGAAATACTTGGTGCAAATCTATTTGCATGCCACAACTGTTTTACTGTACAACAATGAAAGGCTACAACTACAAAGGAGATTCTCTCTACAATTACGCGCTAGCAGTAAACAAAAGCTACACTAAATACACAAACTACAAGAAAAAATCAGAAGATTCCAGTGAGGTATCCTGGCAGGGTCGCCATATGAAACGTCCCCTTTGAACAATTTATACAGGACTGTACTTAACCTGACACACAATATTTTTAGCGCAACGCAATCTGACTTTCAAAATTCCCTACAAAACAATGGCCCTGACTAACATTTAACTATACCTTTCACAAATCACTTACCTCACAAAAATCTTCGCTGCTCAAGCTACTGCAATACAGCAAGCGCCACTACTGCCAGCTAAATAAAAGATTCAAACTACTAAAGGCACTAACTACTGATAGGGATAGTTAGCAAATGAAAGATATTAATAGAGAACAAACAATGTATTTACCTTAATATCATCACAAGTCATAATATATATATCAGTTCATGACAAATTGCAAACCTCCGCCATCTCTCTCCCCACATCCACCACTGCTGGTGGCTCACCTCCAACTGCACAACGCTACGCGCTGTTCACAGCCAGCTGCCTAACACTACAATGGCGAGTATTACAACAATGCAAAGCAGACACAGACTGCCCACAGCACAGCCAGTGATTGTCATACAGAGGTGGCGTTACCAATAAAAAACCTAAACAGCCTACTTACATAGAGAAAACATAAACAGCCTACTTACATAGAGAAAACATAAACAGCCTACTTACATAGAGAAAACATAAACAGCCTACTTACATATGTTCAGAGTCCACATATGCCCCTGGAAATGTTTTATAGTTTGAAAACCTGGTCCCTAAATCTCTGTCTTATATTCATACACCGAAGAGCCAAAGATACTGGTACACCTGCCTAATATCGTGTAGGGTCCCCTCCGAGCACGCAGAAGTGCCGCAACACGATGTGGCATGGACTTGACTAATGTCTGAAGTAGTGCTGGAGGGAAACTGACACCATGAGTCCTCCAGGGATCCATAAATCCGTAAGCGTACGACGGTGTGGAGGTCCCATCTGAACAGCACGTTGCAAGGCATCCCAGACACTCTCAATAATGTTCATGTCTGGGGAGTTTGGTGGCCAGCGGAAGTGTTCAAACTCAGAAGAGTGTTCTGACCCGTTGTCGACTCGTGCTACACCCTGTGTTTAGATTGCATCGGTTTTTCCTTTTCTTCCCCTGACATGTTTGTTTGATATGTTGTCTGTCATTAAGTGGCTGCTTGGTTGTCTTTTCCCTCTGCTATCGATGTCTGCGTTTTTGCTTCCGGGAAACTGCTACGGAGGAAGTGAGATCTTTGACCGGTTGTAACCTCGTGTGGTGGCGCGGAAGTAGGGGCGTTGCGCGCAGAGAGAGTGTGGTGGACACGGGAGGCAGTGTGGCTCTCCAGCGCGAAGCAGGAGCGGTCGGTTGTACCGAGTCGCCACGTGATGTATGTCGGTTGTGTGTAACGAGCGGGTCGAGTTGGCGGAAGAGCTCCCCGCGTGTTGGTTGTATACAGGGTGTTACAAAAAGGTACGGCCAAACTTTCAGGAAACATTCCTCACACACAAATAAAGAAAAGATGTTATGTGGACATGTGTCCGGAAACGCTTACTTTCCATGTTAGAGCTCACTTTATTACTTCTCTTCAAATGACATTAATCATGGAATGGTAACACACACCAACAGAACGTACCAGCGTGACTTTAAACACTTTGTTAGAGAAAATGTTCAAAATGTCCTTTGTTAGCGAAGATACATGCATCCACCCTCCATCGCATGGAATCCCTGATGCGCTGATGCAGCCCTGGAGAATGGCGTATTGTATCACAGCCGTCCACAATACGAGCACGAAGAGTCTCTACATTTGGTACCGGGGTAGCGTACACAAGACCTTTCAAATGCTCCCATAAGTGAAAGTCAAGAGGGTTGAGGTCAGGAGAGCGTGGAGGCCACGGAATTGGTCCGCCTCTACCAATCCGTCGGTCACCGAATCTGTTGTTGAGAAGCGTACGAACACTTGGACTGAAATGTGCAGGAGCTCCATCGTGCATGAACCACATGTTGTGTTGTACATGTAAAGGCACATGTTCTAGCAGCACAGGTAGAGTATCCCGTATGAAATCGTGATAACGTGCTCCATTGAGCGTAGGTGGAAGAACATGGGGCCCAATCGAGACATCACCAACAATGACTGCCCAAACGTTCACAGAAAATCTGTGTTGATGACGCGATTGCACAATTGCGTGCGGATTCTCGTCAGCCCACACATGTTGATTGTGAAAATTTACAATTTGATCACACGTTGGAATGAAGCCTCATCCGTAAAGAGAACATTTGCACTGGAATGAGGACTGACACATTGTTGGATGAACCATTCGCAGAAGTGTACCCGTGGAGGCCAATCAGCTGCTGATAGTGCCTGCACACGCTGTACACGGTACTTAAACAACTGGTTTTCCCGTAGCACTCTCCATACAGTGACTTGGTCAACGTTACCTTGTACAGCAGCAACTTCTCTGACGCTGACATCAGGGTTATCGTCAACTGCACGAAGAATTGCCTCGTCAATTGCAGGTGTTCTCGTCGTTCTAGGTCTCCCCAAGTCGCGAGTCATAGGCTGGAATGTTCTGTGCTCCCTAAGACGCCGATCAATTGCTTCGAACGTCTTCGTGTCGGGACATCTTCGTTCTGGAAATCTGTCTCGATACAAACGTACCCCGCCACGGCTGTTGCCCCGTGCTAATCCGTACATCAAATGGGCATCTGGCAACTCCGCATTTGTAAACATTGCACTGACTGCAAAACCACGTTCGTGATGAACACTAACCTGTTGATGCTACGTACTGATGTGCTTGATGCTAGTACTGTAGAGCAATGAGTCGCATGTCAACACAAGCACCGAAGTCAACATTACCTTCCTTCAATTGGGCCAACTGGCGGTGAATCGAGGAAGTACAGTACATACTGACGAAACTAAAATGAGCTTTAACATGGAAAGTAAGCGTTTCCTGACACATGTCCACATACCATCTTTTCTTCATTTGTGTGTGACGAATGTTTCCTGAAAGTTTGGCACTACCTTTTTGTAACACCCTGTAGGCTCGCCCCACGAGTAGTTGCTGTTCATTTCGCCTTGGTGGGACGTTAACAAGCTCCTTTAAATCCTCCGTTTCAACACTGGTGTTTAAAAGGAGACACCTAACATGAAGGAGCGGTCACTACCCGTCAACGTTGCAGAGAGACGTGAACTCCGGTGACAGAGCGTGTTGTCGCGTGACCGTGGCGTGTCGGGTACGCTGGCGACACGTGCACGGTCGGATGTGTGGATCCTTGCCGTCGGAGGTCGCGTACTGCCTGTTCGAGCATAATTGCAAGTTAAGTCCGTGGAAGGTTTAATCATTAAGTAATGATTTTGTTTAACCAGCGTCTCTTCTGCCTTTTGGCCTCCGGCGACCGGGTTTCCTGTCCCTGGCACCGGTGTAATTGAAGACAGTGATCTTTCCTCCTCCTCTTGTTACTGTCCGATGGGAGGTGTAGTTTTGGCACTTTAATTGTTTCGCTATTCTGAGTAAATTCATGGTTCTTGTTGGTTGATCATGTGGTCCCTCATTCAGGACTGTGTGGTGTAATGTTTCCTTGCACGAGGTTAGCACTAATTCTGTCAGCAAGTTAAGCAATCTTATAACAAGTTTTCGCTGGCTAAACGTCGGTGCAGTGACCAGCCTGAGAGTGGCAATTGTGTTTACGGGCGTATTTAGATTGGTCAGTATTCTGCCTAACCTGAGTATCCCTGAGTGGGTGACTTGTGGCCGCCTTACACGGGTCCGTCATATCTGTTATGTTCTAATGATATTCCAGGACACTTTTGTTGAAATTTTTTTTATATTCCTCCAAGTTTGTAAATTCTTTTATTGCCATTAATCGTGTGTTTGCTGAGACCTGTTTAAATTTTTTAATGGCGGTGTTGGAAGCTTCACTACCTCACCGTACTTTATTTACGAAGTTCTGTATTTACTTTAGTAGCCTGTTTACTAATGTTCTTTATATTTTTTTAAATTGTTGTATTGCTATAAATTACTTTCACTGACGTTAGCGGCGTGTTTTAAAAGGTAGTTTATTGCCGTACTGCTAGCTTCTGTGTTAAATTTTTTTTTAACTGTTGTATTGCTATAAATTACTTGATTGCCGTTAGCGGCGTGTTTTAAAAGGTTGTTTGTTGCCGTACTGCTAGCTTCTGTGTTTTTTTTAAAAACAATTGTTTTTAACTTGTTGTATTGCTATAAATTACTTGATTGCCGTTAGTGGCGTGTTTAAAAGGCTGTTTATTGGCGTACTGCTAGTTTCTGTAAGATACGAATAAAACATTTGTGAAAATCTCAACTCGACAGCTAACTACTACAAATTAGGCCCCGTTTTCCAACTTATGGTGTGGCTTGTAGTAACCGTAACCACTGTGTGTGTCATGTTCCTGGAGCCACTCTGTAGCATTTCTAAACGTGTGGTATGTCGCATTGTCGTGCTGGAATTCTCCAAGTCCATCGTAATGCTCAATAGACGTGAATGGATGCAGATCAGACAGGATGGTTCCGTACGTGTCACCCGTCAGAGTTGTATCTAGATGTATCAGGGGTCCCATATCGCTCCAACTGCACACTCCCCAGACCATTACAGAGCCTCCACCAGCCTGAAGAGTATCCTGCTGACGTGGAGCTTCCAAGGAGTCATGGTGTCGTCTCCATTCCCATACATGTACATCCACTCCACACACTTTGAAACGAGACTCTTCCGACCAGGCAACACGATTCCATTCATCAACAGTCCAATGTCGGTGTTGACGGTCCCAGGCGAGGCGTAAAGCTTCGTGTCGTGCAGTCATTGATGGTACGTTAGTGGGCCTTCGGCTCCGAAAGCCCATATCGATGAGGTTTCGTTGAATAGTTCGCACGATGACAGTTGCTGATGGTCCAGCACTGAAACCTGCAGCAATTTGCGGATTGGCTGCACTTGTGACACGTTGAATGATTATCTTGAGTCGACGTTGGTCCCGTTGTTACAGGATCTTTTTGCAGCCGCAGCAATGTCGGAAATTTGATGTTTTACCCGATTGCTGATATTTATGGTACACTCGTCAAAGGTCGTACGGGAAAATCCCTACTTCATCGCTACCTAGCAGATACTGTCTCCCACCGCTAGTGCACCTACTGTATCACGACGTTCAAACTCGCTTAAATCGTTATAACCTGCCATTCTAGCAGCGGTAACCGTTCTAAGAACCGCGTGAGACACTTGTTGTCTTGTATAATCGTTCCCGACCGCAGCGCCGTATTCTGCCTATTTACATTGTATTTGAATACGCGTGCCTATATCAGTTTCTTTGGCCCTTCAGTGTATTATTACAGTATTCATTGGGTTCCAAAGTAACAAGATGAATATAAACCGATGCTAGAATGAGATTTTCACTCTGCAGTGGTGTGTGCGCTGATATGAAACTTCCTGGTAGATTAAAACTGTGTGCCGGACCGAGACTCGAACTCGGGACCTTTGCCTTTCGCGGGCAAGTGCTCTACCAACTGAGATAGCCAAGCACGACTCACGCCCGGCACTCACAGCTTTACTTCTGCCAGTACCTCGTCTCCTACCTTCCAAACTTTACAGAAGCTCTCCTGCGAACCATGCAGAACTAGCACTCCTGGAAGAAAGGATATTGCGGAGACATGGCTTAGCTACAGCCTGGGAGATGTTTCCAGAATGAGATTTTCACTCTGCAGCGGAGTGTGCGCTGATATGAAACTTCCTGGCAGATTAAAACTGTGTGCCGGACCGAGACTCGAACTCGGGAGACGAGGTACTGGCAGAAGTAAAGCTGTGAGGATTGGGCGTGAGTCGTGCTTGGCTAGCTCAGTTGGTAGAGCACTTGCCCGCGAAAGGCAACGGTCCCGAGTTCGAGTTACGGTCCGGCACACAGTTTTAATCTGCCAGGAAGTTTCAAACCGATGCTAGTTTGTTTTGCAGTATACTTATTGCAAAAATAAAAATGCACATATTATTTCATATTTTCTTCTGTCCTCATTTTGTAAACTCATTTACCTTATTTCGTTTTGAAGAGTTGACAACACTGGCGATTTGCGTGTCCCTGTCCTACTGCACGTGCCCTGCTGGAGAAGAGGTCCTACCGTTCAGGCTACAGTCTCCCTCCTGGAGACTTCTCGCGTGACTGAGAGGCGAGGGTAGCCTGAACTCAAACTGAAATATTCCGATGGCTGACTGCTTACAAAGTGACGGACAAGATTGTGAACAATAGTTAATCAGAATTTTGACTTCAATACCCACATAATGAATTAAATAAAACAAATAATGGACAAGATCGTCAGTAACGATTAATATGGAATTCTGGCTTAAATGGAGGAATAACGAAAGAGGTAATGCAAAGACACTGATTAATAGAGAATTTTGGGTTATATGGACAGCTCACAAAACAAATAATGGAGAAGATTATGATTAATATGTGATGGACACTGAAACTTCCCCTTTGAAAGATTAAGAATGACTGTGCTGGTGAACTTCTACGTTATTTGATACTGAAACAGCTGAGTAAAACTGAACGTACTCAGACATTTCTCTCTTTACTTATTCTGATCATCACTAAACTGACACACAATATTTTTAGCGCAACGCAACCTGACTTTTAATAATCCCTGACTAACAATAACTTATACATTTCATAAATCACTTACCTCACAAAAATCTTCTTTACTCGAACTACTGCAATACAGCAAGCGCCAATACTGCCGGCCAAGTAAAAGATTCTCACTACTGAGGGCACTAATTACTGATAGAGAACAAACAATGTATTTACGTTAATAGTGTTCAGAATATATATATATATATATATATATATATATATATATATATATATATATATATATATATATATATATATATATGTTCATGACATCCAGTCTTACAAACTTCGTTTTTCTGATGGACACACGTCCAGATCGTCCGTTCTCAAAACTCCGCCATATCTCTCCCCACAGCCACCACAGCTGGTGGTTCACCTCCAACTGCCCAACGCTACGCGCTGTTCACATCCAGCTGCCCAACAATACACTAGCGAATATTTCAACAATGCAGACCAGCCACAGACTGCACACACCACAGTCAGCGATTTTCACACAGAGCACAACGTGGCGTCACCAACATAAAAACCTAAACAGCCCACTTACAACACTTTCGGCTCCAGCAACTGATAAACGAAGTCAATAAAATGAATACAGCAGAGTACCATTAAAATAACTGATAGAGTATTTTGGCTCAGATCTCTAACGAATAAATATATCGTCAATAGTAATTAGTAGAGATCTTTGGCTTAAATGGGCTACCAAGAACATAAATAGTGAGGAAGATTACGAACAAAAGATAACAGAGAATTTCGCCTTTGGTAGCTGGTTAACGAAATTAATAAAACAGTGGAGAATACCATTAAGAATGGTTAGTAGGCGATTTTGGCTTCGCTGACTGAGTAACGAAATAAATAAAATAAGCATCGGAAAAGATTTTTTGCAATGATTAATAGAGAATTTTGCCTTAAATGTCCGACGAGCAACTGATCAGCCAGAACATCGTGACCACCGACCTACTATCGATATGCCGGCCGGAGTGGCCGTGCGGTTCTAGGCGCTACAGTCTGTAACAGATCGACCGATACGGTCGCAGGTTCGAATCCTGCGTCGGACATGGATGTGTGTGATGTCCGTAGGTTAGTTATGTTTAATTAGTTCTAAGTTCTAGGCGACTGATGACCTCAGAAGTTAAGTCCCATAGTGCTCAGAGGCATTTGAACCATTTGAACTATCGACATAGGCCCTTCCAGGCGATAGCACTGTCACCTGGCGAGGAATGACTGATAGTCACGCGCACGGTGGATGTACGAGGCGCATTCAAGTTCTAAGACCTCCGATTTTTTTTCTAATTAACTACTCACCCGAAATCGATGAAACTGGCGTTACCTCTCGACGTAATCGCCCTGCAGACGTACACATTTTTCACAACGCTGACGCCATGATTCCATGGCAGCGGCGAAGGCTTCTTTAGGAGTCTGTTTTGACCACTGGAAAATCGCTGAGAAAATAGCAGCACGGCTGGTGAATGTGCGGCCACAGAGAGTGTCTTTCATTGTTGGAAAAAGCCAAAAGTCACTAGGAGCCAGGTCAGGTGAGTAGGGAGCATGAGGAATCACTTCAAAGTTGTTATCACGAAGAAACTGTTGCGTAACGTTAGCTCGATGTGCGCAGCCCTTCCCGGTCGTTTTTGTTGCAGTGCAGGAAGGAACTTGTTTTTCAAAACATTTTCGTAGGATGAACCTGTTACCGTAGTGCCCTTTGGAACGCAATGGGTAAGGATTACGCCCTCGCTGTCCCAGAACATGGACACCATCATTTTTTCAGCACTGGCGGTTACCCGAACTTTTTTTGGTGGCGGTGAATCTGTGTGCTTCCATTGAGCTGACTGGCGCTTTGTTTCTGGATTGAAAAATGGCATCCATGTCTCGTCCATTGCCACAACCGACGAAAAGAAAGTCCCATTCGTGCTGTCGCTGCGCGTCAACATTGCTCGGCAATGTGCCACACGGGCAGCCGTGTGGTCGTCCGTCAGCATTCGTGGCACCTACCTGGATGACACATTTCGAATTTTCAGGTCGTCATGCAGGATTGTGCACACAGAACCCACAGAAATGCCAACTCTGGAAGCGATCTGTTCAACAGTCACTCAGTGATCCCCCAAAACAATTCTCTCCACTTTCTCGATCGTGTCGTCAGACCGGCTTGTGCGAGCCCGAGGTTGTTTCGGTTTGTTGTCACATGATGTTCTGCCTTCATTAAACTATCGCACCCACGAACGCACTTTCGACACATCCATAACTCCATCACCACATGTCTCCTTCGACTCTCGATGAATTTCAATTGGTTTGACACAACGCAAATTCAGAAAACGAATGATTGCACACTGTTCAAGTAAGGAAACCGTCGCCATTTTAAGTATTTAAAACAGTTCTCATTCTCGCCGCTGGCGGTAAAATTCCATCTGCCGTACGGTGCTGCCATCTCTGGGACGTATTGACAATGAACGCGGCCTCATTTTAAAACAATGTGCATTTTTCTATCTCTTTCCAGTCCGGAGAAAAAAAATCGGAGGCCTTAGAACTTGAATGCACCTCATAGTATGAGAGAGTGTGCTGTCCGCATGTAGAATCGTAAAGGCGCACTACCCGAGTTTCACCGAAGGCAGATTGTGATGGCCCTCAGGCTCGGCTCGCGCATTTCGGAAACTGCGCGACTTGTCGGGAGTTGGAGGAGTGCTGCGGTGAGTGCCTTCACCATGTTGCGAAACCAAAGGTGAAACCACGTCCAGACGTCGTGTAGTTGGGCGGCCACTACTCATTACATACGTCGGACGTCGTCACATGGGCAGACTGGTAAAATCGGACAGGGGGCACACTGTGGCGGAACTAACATCATCAGGGTTTGATGCCGGGCAGAGTACGAGTGTGTCTGAACTCACAGTGTACGGAACGCTCATAACGATTGGTCCCCGTAGCCGACGACCCCTGCATGTGCCAATGTTGGCACAACGACATGGCAAGTACAGGGTGGTGCAGGGAAACGGGAATTTTCGAAATAACGTCATTTCCATGAATAAATTCATAAAACTAGTAATTTATCAACGAAAGTGAATGTATTAAGTATGCCATTATTCAGCATGTCTTTACAATCAAAATGTCCAAGAGTGTCTCTTTACTTTTTAAAGATGACATCGGAAAGATGGTGCTCCCATTCGGCGTTCACACTCTAACAGCCTGTTATGAGAACTCTGGAATGCGCGGTGTAGCAGATCTTGGGGAATGGCAGTGATTTCGTTTTCAATGTCCTCCTTCAGTTCGTGGATTGTTGCAGGACGTGTACGGTACACCTTGCCTTTAAGATATCCCCACAGGAGGAAGTCGCACACACTAAGATCAGGAGATCTCGCAGACCGTGCAATGTCACCGTTACGTGAAATAATGCATCTTCCAAACAATTGACGAACTGCTGCCATCGATTGTCGAGTAGTGTGTGACGTGGCTCCGTCCTGCTGAAACCACATGTTTTCGACGTTAAGATTAAGCTCGTACAGTCTCAATGTAAAGAATGTTTAAAGCATTTCAACGTATCGAGCGGATGTTACTGTCACTGCACTACCATTCTCACGTTAAAAAAAATAAGGGCCGATAACACCATGACATGATACAGCACACCATATTGTGACCTTGGCGCTATGTAGTGGTCGCTGATGAAACTCTCAAGGATTACCCTGTGCCCAATAACGAAAATTCTGTTTGTTCACGAATCCGTTCAGGTGGAAATGGGCTTCGTCTGATAGCCATAAGTTACTGAGGAAATTCGGGTCCTCGTTGATTTTTAGCCAATATCTGGCTACTAAACTCCATACGTGACGCTGGGTCTCGTTCATGTGAGTGTTGCACAATCTGCAACTTATAGGGATGGAAGTCTAATTCGTGCAGTATTCTTTGTAAGCTTCGTCGCTTAATCCCTAGCGAAGATGCGTGCTGTCGAACGGAGCCGCGAGGACTTGTCTCGATTGCAGCTCTAGCAGCTTGCAATGTTCTCTGGGGTATGTACCGTTGGAATGGCACCTGGAGGTTTCTTTTTCAAGGCAGATCCTGTTTCTTCAAAATCACGCACCCACATTGTAATCGCACGTGCAGATGGGACACGTCCGTGACGTCCAAGCTGGTAATGCTGTCGAAATGTTCTCAGCGCGGCAGTCGCACTATCGCCATTTTTGTAGAACGCTCTCACAGCTACTGCACGTTCCGCACCAGTCCAATTCTCCACGATTACTAAATGGCAATGCGTTCACATCAATTGTGCAAAGTTTCGAACATCTGCCGGCGCTACAGTTCTGCCAACCTTAACGTTCAAAATTTCCCGTTCCCCTACACCACCCTGTACGACTGAAATGGGCACGTGACCATCGGCACTGGACGTTGGCGCAGTGGCAGAGCGCTGCACGGTCTGACTGATCCCGATACCTTCTTCATCGTGCCGATGGGAGACCGCGAATCTGCCGTCTTCCAGGAGAGCAGCTCCTCGACACCTGTACTGTGGGACAGAGACGAGCCCTTCGCGGATCCATTATTTTCTGGGGAACAGTCACGTCGCCATCTGTGGGTCCAGTAGAGGCGCCATGACGGCTAACGAGTACTGTACTCTGGTCGTAGACCATGTACACCTTTTCATGACGATCATGTTCCCCGACGGCAGTGGTATTTTTCAGCAAGACAGTGCACCTATGTCTCAAGGCCAGAAGTGTGACGGAGTGTTTGAGGAACACAATGGCGAATTCCAGTTGATGGGCTGGCCACCCAACTCGCCAAATCTGAATCCGATCGAATGTATATGCAATGTGATTGTCCATGACGTCAGAGCTCATCGCCTCCTCCCCGGAATGTACGGGAACTAGGTGACTGTGGTGTGTAGCAGTGATAGCAACTCCCTCCAGCGACCTACCAAGGTCTCAATGCTTCCATGCCATGATGCGTCGACACTGTTATCTGTGTCGAAGGTGGACGTACTTACTATTTGATGGGTGGTGATAATGTTCTGGCTGATCAGTGGAAATACCCTTCTCCATACATTTTATAGGAGGCTTCTCCACCACATCTTACTACTATTACGAGTATAAGCTTTTCTGTGGACAGTCTGATACATGGGTCTGACTATGAACCCTGGGCTTCAGTCAGTACAGTTTTGGATACATTTCCATCTTAGGTTTTGGATTACTTGTTTTTCTACATGAGTGTATACAAGGTGTCACAAAAAGGTACGGCCAAACTTTCAGGAAACATTCCTCACACACAAATAAAGAAAAGATGTTATGTGGTCATGTGTCCGGAAACGCTTAATTTCCATGTTAGAGCTCATTTTAGTTTCGTCAGTGTGTACTGTACTTCTTTGATTCACCGCCAGTTGGCCCAATTGAAGGAAGGTAATGTTGACTTCGGTGCTTGTGTTGACATGCGACTCATTGCTCTACAGTACTAGCATCAAGCACATCAGTACGTAGCATCAACAGGTTAGTGTTCATCACGAACGTGGTTTAGCAGTCAGTGCAATGTTTACAAATGCGGAGTTGGCAGATGCGCATTTGATATATGGATTAGCACGGGGAATAGCCGTGGCGCGGTACGTTTGTATCGAGACTGATTTCCAGAACGAAGGTGTCCCGACAGGAAGACGTTCGAAGCAATTGACCGGCGTCTTAGGGAGCACGGAACATTCCAGCCTATGACTCGCGACTCGGCAAGACCTAGAACGACGAGGACACCTGCAATGGACGAGGCAATTCTTCGTGCAGTTGACGATAACCCTAATGTCAGCGTCAGAGAAGTTGCTGCTGTACAAGGTAACGTTGACCACTTCACTGTATGGAGAGTACTACGGAAGAACCAGTTGTTTAAGTACCGTGTACAGCGTGTGCAGGCACTATCAGCAGCTGATTGGCCTCCACGGGTACACTTCTGCGAATAGTTCATCCAACAATGTGTCACTCCTCATTTCAGTGCAAAACTGTTCTCTTTAGGGACGAGGCTTCATTCCAACGTGATCAAATTGTAAATTTTCACAATCAACATGTGTGGGCTGACGAGAATCCGCACGCAATTGTGCAATCACATCAACAGAGATTTTCTGTGAACGTTTGGGCAGGCATTGTTCGTGATGTCTCGATTGTGCCCCATGTTCTTCCACCTACGCTCAATGGAGCACGTTATCACGATTTCATACGGGATACTCTACCTGTGCTGCTAGAACATGTGCCTTTACAAGTACAACACAACATGTGGTTAGTGCACGATGGAGCTCCTGCACATTTCAGTCGGAGTGTTCGTACGCTTCTCAACAACAGATTCGGTGACCGATGGATTGGTAGAGGCGGACCAATTCCGTGGCCTCCACGCTCTCCTGACCTCGACCCTCTCGACTTTCATTTATGGGAGCATTTGAAAGGTCTTGTCTACGCAACCCCGGTACCAAATGTAGAGACTCTTCGTGCTCGTATCGTGGACGGCTGTGATACAATACGCCATTCTCCAGGGCTGCATCAGCGCATCAGGGATTCCATGCAACGGAGGGTGGATGCATGTATCCTCGCTAACGGAGGACATTTTCAACATTGCCTGTAACAAAGTGTTTGAAGTCACGCTGGTACGTTCTGTTGCTGTGTGTTTCCATTCCACGATTAATGTGATTTGAAGAGAAGTAATAAAATGAGCTCTGACATGGAAAGTAAGCGTTTCCGGGCACATGTCCACATAACATATTTTCTTTCTTTGTGTGTGAGGAATGTTTCATGAAAGTTTGGCCGTACCTTTTTGTAACACCCTGTATAGAGATTTGCACCTGAAGATACAGCTGTAAGTGCTGTAAAACCAGTAGCACCTACGAGTGAAAGTATTTTACACCAGAATCTGCTTTGTTTCTCAACGTGGTTTATCGTGACTGTGGTTGCCCAGACACACAATTTTTTCATAAAGTGGGGCGGGGGTGGGGGGGAGAAGTTTACGAACAACAGTTAACAGAGAATTTTGGCTTCGACATCCAACTAATAAAATAAAAAATATTAATAATGGAGAAGATTCCAAACAATAATTAATAGAGAATTTTGCCTTGCTGTCTCACCAACGAAGTTAATAACAACATAAGTAACAAATGGAATATGAGCAACAACTAACAGTAGTTCCTTCTCTAGATTGTAAGTTCGATTTTACACAGAGTACGCGAAGGAACTTGCCCCCCTTCTTGCAGCGGTGTACCGTAGGTCTCTAGAAGAGCGTAGCGTTCCCAAAGATTGGAAAACAGCACAGGTCATCCCCATTTTCAAGAAGGGACGTCGAACAGATGTGCACAACTATAGACCTATATCTCTAACGTCGATCAGTTGTAGAATTTTGGAACACGTATTATGTTCGAGTATAATGACTTTTCTGGAGACTAGAAATCTACTCTGTAGGAATCAGCATGGGTTTCGAAAAAGACGCGCTATTCGTCCACGAGACTCAGAGGGCCATAGACACGGGTTCCCAGGTAGATGCCGTGTTTCTTGACTTCCGCAAGGCGTTCTATACAGTTCCCCACAGTCGTTTAATGAACAAAGTTGGAGCATATGGACTATCAGACCAACTGCGTGATTGGATTGAAGAGTTCCTAGATAGCAGAACGCAGCATGTCATTCTCAATGGAGAGAAGTCTTTCGAAGTAAGAGTGATTTCAGGTGTGCCGCAGGGGAGTGTCGTAGGACCGTTGCTACTCACAATATTCATAAATGACCTTGTGGATGACATCGGAAGTTCGCTGAGGCTTTTTGCGGATGATGCTGTGCTGTATCAAGAGGTTGTAACAATGGAAAATTGTACTGAAATGCAGGAGGATCTGCAGCGAATTGACGCATGATGCAGGGAATGGAAATTGAATCTCAATGTAGACAAGTGTAATGTGCTGCGAATACATAGAAAGATAGATCCCTTATCATTTAGCTACAAAATAGCAGGTCAGCAACTGGAAGCAGTTAATTCCGTAAATTATCTTGGAGTACGCATTAGGAGTGATTTAAAATGGAATGATCATATAAAGTTGATCGTTGGTAAAGCAGATGCCAGACTGAGATTCATTGGAAGAATCCTAAGGCAATGCAATCCGAAAACAAAGGAAGTAGGTTACAGTACGCTTGTTCGCCCACTGCTTGAATACTGCTCAGCAGTGTGGGATCCGTACCATATAGGGTTGATAGAAGAGATAGAGAAGATCCAACGGAGAGCAGCGCGCTTCGTTACGGGATCATTTAGTAATCGCGAAAGCGTTATGGAGATGATAGATAAGCTCCAGATTCTGCAGGAGAGACGCTCAGTAGCTCGGTACGGGCTTTTGTTGAAGTTTCGAGAACATACCTTCACCGAGGTGTCAAGCAGTATATAGCTCCCTCCTACGTATATCTCGCAAAGAGACCATGAGGATAAAATCAGAGAGATTAGGGCACACACAGAAGCATACCGACAGTCCTTCTTTCCACGAACAATACGAGACTGGAATAGAAGGGAGAACCGATAGAGGTACTCAAGGTACCCTCCGCCACACACCGTCAGTTGGCTTGCGGAATGTAGATGTAGATGTAGAACAGATTGTTTTGAAATTGAAAAACCAGTTGTATGAGAATCCTTTTATTGGACTCGCGGTTGTCTGTCATTGCAGCCACATGTATAGTCAACATGTAGCTCTTGTCACAACATAAGCGACGCTGGGGTTACATGGAAGAACCACTATTAGTCGTCAATTTATAATTAAAACTTAACGGCTAAAGAGGCGGTAGTCGAAAATATAAAAACAGCAACATAGCGATCATATCCCCAATTAATCTGTTGTAACGTGATGGTACAACTGTCGACTATTTCGAAAGAGAAACGGTGGGTATCATTTATACATCCGGTGCTGGATTTCCACTGTCCAACAACCGGTAGCATTATTGAATAACTCGATCTCATAAGACCAGGATGACAGCACCTCAAAGTGTTTAGGATAGGATCTCTACGTTGCAGCTTTTATGTTTTCGACACAGCGCCTCATCAGCGGTTGAATTTTGATTCTAGACGGACATGGAATGTCGGGTCTTCCATATATCCCCAGTGTTTCTTATTTTATGCCCTGTGAAATACGTTCACCTGAAGATTTTTTTTATGTCACGAAACCAGCCGAGTCAAATGAAATGAATTTTCATACAACTGAAGCAGCTTTCCAAAAAAGATGGATATTCGCAGCTGTTTTTGCCCTTATCATACAGGCTTTTGCAACTCTTTTGAATTGGAGATGTCCAACGAAAGAAAGGATTAAATATAAAGAAGTAGAGTTTTGATGGTAGTGCAACAGAAAAAGTAAAGTGAATAATGGGGAAGATCATGAAAAATAATTAATGGAGAGTTGCATTAGGATGAGCACTAATGATATATATATTGTAGTGGGAGTGGAAGATTAGGGAGGCTAAACCATCCCTAGTGGATGTACACCATCACTAAAATGATGAGTGAGAGCTCACCATAAACTGGAAAAAGACATCCTCTAGTGAAGGTGTACCATCACTGTACTCGGCTAGGCAAAGTGTACAGTAGCACATTGTCCACCAGTGGAGGTGTACCATCGCTGCTCCCAGGCTATTAACGGTGCGTCGAACAATGCTACCACACGTCAGCATGAATGCAATTGTCGTCAGCTCGTTTTTTTTTTTTTGATTTATTTATTTATTGTTCCGTGGGACCAAATTAAGGAGAAGTCTCCATGGTCATGGAACGAGTCACTACCTGACATTATAACACTATAGTTGAAACGGATAAAATGAAATACAAGAAACGTATTCAGGCGACAATTGGTAAGTTTAAATAAAGAAAATCAACAATGTAACACTGGAATTTGCTTAATTTTTTAGCTCTTCCAGGAGCTCCTCGACAGAATAGAAGGAGTGAGCCATGAGGAAACTCTTCAGTTTAGACTTAAAAGCGTTTGGGCTAATGCTAAGATTTTTGAGTTCTTGTGGTAGCTTATTGAAAATGGATGCAGCAGAATACTGCACTCCTTTCTGCACAAGAGTCAAGGAAGTGCATTCCACATGCAGATTTGATTTCTACCTAGTATTAACTGAGTGAAAGCTGCTAACCCTTGGGAATAAGCTAATATTGCTAACAACAAACGACATTAAAGAAAATATGTACTGTGAGGGCAATGTCAGAATTCCCAGACTATTGAATAGGGGTCGACAAGAGGTTCTCGAACTTACACCACATATAGCTCGAAGAGTCCGTTTTTGAATCAAAAATACCCTTTTTGAATCCAAAGAATTACCCCAAAAAATAATACCATATGACAAAATATGCGAAGTAGACTACTTTTCCTGTTTAACTGTCACTTATTTCAGATACTGTTCTAATGGTAAATAAAGCAGCGTTTAGTTTCTGAGCAAGATCCTGAACATGGGCTTTCCACAACAGCTTACTATCTATCCGAACGCCTAGGAACTTGAACTGTTCCGTCTCGCTTATAATATGCCCATTCTGTCTGATCAAAATATCAGTTCTTGTTGAATTGTGAGTTAGAAACTGTAAAAACTGAATCTTACTGTGATTATGCATCAAATTATTTTCCACAAGCCACGAACTTATTTCGTGAACTACATCATTTGATAATGTTTCAGTATTACACACAAGATCCTTCACTACCAAGCTGGTGTCATCAGCAAACAGAAATATTTTTGAATCACCTGTAATACCAGAAGGCATATCATTTATATAAATAAGAAACAGCGGTGGCCCCAGCACCGACCCTTGGGGAACGCCCCACTTAACAGTGCCCCATTGGCACTGAACATCACTACCACTCTCAATATTGCGGAGAATTCTGTTTTCTGTTCTTAATGTAAGACGTGAACCAATTGTAAGCTACTCCCCTTACTCCATAATGGTCCAACTTCTGCAGTAATATTTTGTGGTCAACACAGTCAAAAGCCTTCATTAAATCAAAGAAAACACCTAGCGTTCGCAACCTTTTATTTAATCCGTCCAAAACCTCACAGAGAAAAGAGAATATAGCATTTTCAGTTGTTAAACCATTTCTAAAACCAAACTGTACATTTGACAGAAAATTATGTGAATTTAACTGCTCCAGTAACCTTGTATATACAACCTTCTCGATAACTTTAGCAAACACCATGGCATAGAAATAGGTCTATAATTGTCAACATTATCCTTGTCTCTCTTTTTATAAAGTGGCTTCACTAGCGAGTACTTTAATTGGTCAGGAAACAGACCACTCCTAAAGGAAAAGTTACAGATATGGCCAAGTACTGGGCTAACATGCATAGAACAATACTTCAGTATTCTGCTAGATACCCCGTCATATCCATGAGAGTTCTTGGTCGTTAGTGATTTAATTATTAACTCAATCTCCCTCTTGTCAGTATCATGGAGGAGCATTTCAGGTAACAGTCTTGGAACACTTTTTTCTATGAGCGCTATATGATTCCCTGTTGGAACTAGGTTTCTATTTAGTTCATCTGCTATGTTCAGAAAGTGATTATTAAATACTGTACATATATGCGACTTACCAGTAACACGGACATTCCCACTACGCACTAACTCTATACCCACGACCTGTCTCTGCTGACCAGCCACTTTCTTTACGACTGACCATATGGTTTTAATTTTATCCTGGGTCTTAGCTATTCTGTCTGCATACCACATACTTTTTGCCTTCCTAATAACTTCTTTAAGCACCTTACAATACTGTTTGTAATGTGCTGTTGCATTTAGATTTTGACTGTTTCTAACGTTTTGATATAATTGCCACTTTGTTCTACAGGATATTCTTATCCTTCTAGTCAGCACCACCCAGGCTGCCTGTTTGTGCTAGTACCCTGTTTTGAACGTTCTAACGGAAAGCAACTTTCAAAGAGCACGAGAAAAGTCTTGAGGAAAGCATTATATTTATCGTCTACTGTATCAGCACTATAAACATCTTGCCACTCTTGTTCCTTGATAAGGTTTACAAAGGTCTCTACAGTAACTGGATCAGTTTTCCTAAAAAGTTGATAACTATATTTAACATGTGCTGCAGCACAAAAATCTTTTAGAGTTAAAACTTGTGCATCATGATCTGAAAGGCCATTTATTTTTTTGCTAACAGAATGCCCTTCTAGTAATGAGAAATGAACAAGAATGTTGTCTATGGTCGTTCTACTGTTCCTTTGCACTCTCGTTGGAAAGAATACGGTTTGCATGAGATTATATGAATTAAGGAGGTCTACCAGCATCCTTTTCCTTGCACGATCACTTATACAATTAATACTGAAGTCACCACATATAACTAAGTTTTTGTATTTCCTATAAAGTGAACCAAGAACCTCCTCTAGCTTTAGCAAAAATTTTGTGAAATCGGAGTCTTGGGATCTATAAATAACAACAGTTTGAAGTTTAACTCCACTAAATTTAACCACAACTGCACAACATTCAAACACCTTTTCAGTGCAGTACTTTGAAACGTCAATTGACTCAAATGGGATACCGTTTTTCACATACATGGCTACTCCCCCACACCGCAAAGAGCTCCTAGAAAAGCTGCCAGGCAACCTGTATCCTGGTAAAGAAAGCCTTGTTTAAGAAGTGTTCAGATATACCAATAATTTCATAGTCATCATCTATAAGCAGTTCAATAACTTTATCTCTAATACCTTGTATATTTTGATGAAATGTACTAATTCCCTCATTACTCGGATACTTAAACTTTGTCGAAGGTGGTTTCTTTGTTAGAGAGACTTCCCTTAAGCAGGAATACTTATCAGTTATGTTATATGGCAGTGCAGTTATGGTTGACAGTAATACAGTTACGGTTCACATCAGTGCAGCTATGGCTGAATCAGTGAAGTTCTACAGACATCTTAGAGTGAAACGGTTAAATCTCAGATATAATTCTGTCTTCATGGACAAAGAAAAGCACGAGTCACTCATCAGCAAGGCTAAATCATTAAGATCTGGGCGAATGAGGGACAGCTACGACTACAAGTTATTGAAGAGATATGAAGTGCTGGAAATGAATGGAGTAACCAAATTAATGCAACTTGTAACTGAAAAAGGTAAGATTAAATACTATGTTTATGACGAAGAACTGTATGATACTCTGCACAAAGCTCGTGTAATGACTGGCCACGGTGAACGTGACCGAATGATTAAATGACTGAAGTCAAAGTTCTGTAATATAACATACAGAGGTGTCCAACTTTATCTTCGTTTGCGTGAGCCTTGTTTACAAAAGCAAAAAGGCCAAATGGCTCTGAGCACTATGGGACTTAACTTCTGAGGTCATCAGTCCCCTAGAACTTAGAACTACTTAAACCTAACTAACCTAAGGACATCACACACATCCATGCCCAAGGCAGGATTCGAACCTGCGGCCGTAGCGGTCTCGCGGTTGCAGACTGTCAAAAAGGTCAGAAAAAGGGAGTAGTAGAGAAGCCAATCCTGTTCAAGCAGCTAAATTCCAGATGTCATCTCATCGACTTCCAATCGCAAAGAAATGGAGATTACAAATTCGTAATGGTTTACCAGAACCATCTCACTAAATTTATTGTTCTCAGGCCACTGAAGTCCAAAACAGCTGAAGAGGTATGTGATTGACGTTTTTACATTGTTATGTGCTTCCTTAGTATTGCAGTCTGACAATGGTAGAGATTTCGTTAACCAAATAATGAGCAGCTTAACTGAACTGTGGCCTAAATTTAAGATTGTCCACACAGTCAGAGCCAAGACAGCGTAGAGCGAGCAAATTAGGACACAGAAAATATGGTAACCACACGGATGCAGGAGCACAACACCGCACAGTGAGCCGTGCATTAAGATTTGTGCAGCTAAGGAAGAATAGCGCAATACATTTTGGAATTAAAAGATTTCTGTACGAAGCTATGTTTGGCTGCTCTCCTAAACATGGTTTGCCTTCAACAAGTTTGCTTCCTGAAGCATTGATAAACGTTCACTCTGAGGATGACCTCGAAAATACCGGGTGATCAAAAAGTCAGTATCAATATGAAAACTGAGTAAATCACGGAATAATGTAGATAGAGAGGTACGAATTGACACACATGCTTGGAATGACATGGGGTTTTATTAGAACCAAAAAAATACAAAAGTTCAAAAAATGTCCGACAGATGGCGCTTCATCTGATCGCAATAACAATAATTAGCATAACAAAGTAAGACAAAGCAAAATGATGTTTTTTACAGGAAATGCTCAATATGTCCACCATCATTCCTCAACAATAGCTGTAGTCGAGGAATAACGTCGTGAACGGCACTGTAAAGCATGTCCGGAGTTATGGTGAGGCATTGGCGTCGGATGTTGTCTTTCGGCATCCCTAGAAATGTCGGTCGATCACAATACACTTGCGACTTCAGGTAACCCCAAAGCCAATAATCGCACGGACTGAGGTCTGGTGACCTGGGAGGCCAAGCATGACGAAAGTGGCGGCTGAGCACACGATCACCAGCAAACGACGCCGGCAAGAGATCTTTCACGCGTCTAGCAATATGGGGTGGAGCGCTATCCTGCATAAACATGGTACGTTCCAGCAGGTGTTTATCAGCCAGGCTGGGGATGATGCGATTCTGTAACATATCGGCGTACCTCTCACCCGTAACGGTAGCAGTTTTGCTGTCCTGCGCCATCTGTCGGACATTTTGTGAACTTTTTTTTTTTTTTTTTTTTTTTTTTTTTTTTTTTTTTTTTTTTTTTTTTTTTTTTTTTTTGCTCTAGTAAAACCCCATGTCATTCCAAGCATGTGTGTCAATTTTTACCTCCCTATCTACATTATTCCGTGGTTTATTAAGTTTTCAAATTTATACTGACTTTTTGATCACCCGGTATAATTAATCAACTGAGTGTTAGCTGTGAGACAGGGACTGAAACGTTTGCAGGATAATGATCACAGTAAATCTCCATTGCAAGAGGATAACATAGAAACAAGAAAAGAGGTTGAGAACAGAGAGAAAGAAAGTACTCCTGACAGTAGTGACTACTGACTGACTGATTTAGACGAGTCAACTCGTGCTATTAAAAAACACAGAACTGAAGCGTACAAATGTTTAGAAAAACAAGTGCAAAGAATGCGGAAGTGTTCAGATCGCTGCTTTCCAACAGTGGAAAAGGGATGTACTACATCTACGTCTACATTTATACTCCGCAAGCCACCCAACGGTGTGTGGCGGAGGGCACTTAACGTGCCACTGTCATTACCTCCCTTTCCTGTTCCAGTCGCGTATGGTTCGCGGGAAGAACGACTGGCGGAAAGCCTCTGTGCGCGCTCGAATCTCTCTAATTTTACATTCGTGATCTCCTCGGGAGGTATAAGTAGGGGGAAGCAATACATTCGATACCTCATCCAGAAACGCACCCTCTCGAAACCTGGCGAGCAAGCTACACCGCGATGCAGAGCGCCTCTCTTGCAGAGTCTGCCACTTGAGTTTGCTAAACATCTCCGTAACGCTATCACGCTTACCAAATAACCCTGTGACGACACGCGCCGCTCTTCTTTGGATCTTCTCTATCTCCTCTGTCAACCCGATCTGGTACGGATCCCACACTGATGAGCAATACTCAAGTATAGGTCGAACGAGTGTTTTGTAAGCCACCTCCTTTGTTCATGGACTACATTTTCTAAGGACTCTTCCAATGAATCTCAACCTGGCACCCGCCTTACCAACAATTAATTTTATATGGTCATTCCACGTCAAATCGTACCGTACGCATACTGCCAGATATTTTACAGAAGTAACTGCTACCAGTGTTTGTTACGCTATCATATAATCATACAATAAAGGATCCTTCTTTCTATGTATTCGCAATACATTACATTTGTCTATGTTAAGGGTTAGTTGCCACTCCCTGCACCAAGTGCCTATCCGCTGCAGATCTTCCTGCATTTCGCTGCAATTTTCTAATGATGTAACTTCTCTGTATACTACAGCATCATCCGCGAAAAGCCGCATGGAACTTCCGACACTATCTACTAGGTCATTTATATATATTGTGAAAAGCTATGGTCTCATAACACTCCCCTGTGGCACGCCTGAGGTTACTTTAACGTCTGTAGACGTCTCTCCATTGAGAACAACATTCTGTGTTCTGTTTGCTAAAAACTCTTCAATACAGCCACACAGCTGGCCTGATATTCCGCAGGCTCTTACCAAATAACCCTGTGACGAAACGCGCCGCTCTTCTTTGGATCTTCTCTGTCTCCTCTGCCAACCCGACCTGGTACGGATCCCACACTGATGAGCAATACTCATGTATAGGTCGAACGAGTGTTTTGTAAGCCACCTCCTTTGTTGATGGACTACATTTTCTAAGGACTATGAGGACTGTGAGGGTTCCAGTTCCCGACTTCGATAGAGGAAGAGGAGATGCTGGGTCGATCTTGGGTGTCGTCCTCGAGACAACGGCCGATGGCTTGTACCGAATGGGGACGAGAGATGGTGTGCTGAGCCAACTACACACACGGCAATTAAAGTGTTTGGTTTTTAAATAGTTATGGAAGGGACGATACGATATGCCACTGCGGCTGCAACTACAACATTTTGTTTCAGGTCCCAGTTGAGTACCTGCCCTCTAAGAATAATCTCAGAGGAGAAACTTCCTGCAGAGCAAACTGTTGCCCTGAGGACAGCCGCGGCGTCTCAGTCGCTGGGAAGCGGCCAGGGATTCTTCAAGTGCAGCTGCCAGCAAAAATGTCAGACTCTGAGATGCTTTTGCAAAAACAAAAATGTGCTGTGCAACTCAAAGTGCCTTGATACAAGTCCTTGGTGCAATAAATGAATCTTAGGTAATATGACTATGTTTTCAAACTACGGGTGATGAATGCAGCTTTTCAAAGTACGCCTGTTTCGTTATTACAGCCATGCTTCACATTCCTTGGCTCCTGGCAGTGGAGGTATACATTATGTAGTGACAGTGCACTACACCTAGTCAACGTGTTTTCTTTGACAGAACTGGAATCAGTAATCCACTTTCACTAAATGGGCACTTTCCCTGAAACTTCCACCTCGGTGTCTCATAATAGCGTAAACGCATACAGCTGAAAGTCTCAGTAACCATAGGGTTGAAAATGCATACCTTAAGAGCGAGAGCAATTTTTTCATCTTCGATACTGCGAAGCAAATCTCTTCTACTGCAACCTCTTTGCTTTCCATATTTTTGGCAGTAGTAGTACGGACCAAAAAAAGAAAAGATGTCCAGTAAACATGTGCTCCAAAATGCATACCTCTACAACTATGAACACGTGCTCATCTTCGCTTCTTGGAAACACAACTCTTATAATGAACAATTGCTCATAACTTTGAAGGCATGCATTTTAGAGTTACTACACTACTGGCCATTAAAATTGTTACACCGCGAAGATGACGTGCTACAGACGCGAAATTTAATCGACAGCAAGAAGATGCTGTGATAGACAAATGATTAGCTTTCCAGAGCATTCACAACAAGGTTGGCGCCGGTGGCGACACCTACAACGTGCTGACATGAGGAAAGTTTCCAACCGATTTCTCATACACAAACGGCAGTTGACCGGCGTTGCCTGGTGAAACGTTGTTGTGATGTCTCGTGTAAGGAGGAGAAATGTGTACCATCACGTTTCCGACTTTCATAAAGGGCGGATTGTAGCCTACCGCGATTGCGGTTTATCGTATCGCGACATTGCTGCTCGCGTTGGTCGAGATCCGATGACTGTTAGCAGAATATGGAATCGGTGGGTTCAGGAGGGTAATACGGAACGCCGTGCTGGATCCCAACGGCCTCGTATCACTAGCAGTCGGTATGACAGGTATCTTTTCCGCATGGCTGTAAGGGATCGTGCAGCCACGTCTCGATCCCTGAGTCAACAGATGGGGACGTTTGCAAGACAACAACCATCTGCACGAACAGTTCGACGACATTTGCAGTAGCACGGACTATCAGCTCGGAGACCGTGGCTGTGGTTACCCTTGACGCTGCATCACAGACAGGAGCGCCTTCGATCGTGTACTCAACGACGAACCTGGGTGCACGAATGGCAAAACGTCATTTTTTTGGATGATCCAGGTTCTGTTTACAGCATCATGATGGTCGCATCCATGTTTGGCGACATCGCTGTGAACGCACATTGGAAGCGTGTATTCGTCATCGCCATACTGGCATATACCCGGAGTGATGGTGTGGGGTGCCGTTGGTTACATGTCTCGGTCACCTCTTCTTCGCATTGACGGCACTTTGAACAGTGGACTTTACATATCAAATGTGTTACAACCCGTGGCTCTACCCTTCATTCGATCCCTGTAAAACCCTACATTTCAGCAGGATAATGCACGACCGCATGTTGCAGGTCCTGTACGGGTCTTTCTGGATACAGAAAATGTTAGACTGCTGACCTGGCCAGCAATTTCTCCAGATCTCTGGCCAATTGAAAACGTCTGTTGAATGGTGACCGAGCAACTGGCTCGTCACAACACGCCAATCACTACTCATGATGAACTGTGGTATCATGTTGAAGTTGCATGGGCAGCTGTACCTGTACACGCCATCCGAGCTCTGTTGACTCAATGCCCAGGCGTATGAAGGACGTTATTACGGCCAGAGGTGGTTGTTCTGGGTACTGATTTCTCAGGATCTATGCACCCAAAATGCGCGAAAATGTAATCACATGTCAGTTCTAGTATAATATATTTGTCCAATGAATACCCGTTTATCATCTGCATTTCTTCTTACTTTAACAATTTTAATGGCCAGTAGTGTATTTACTGGACATTTTTTCTTCATTTGGTCCATACAAGTACTTTCAAAAATCTGGAAAGCAAAGATCTTGCAGCAGAAGAGATTTGCTTCACAGTATCGAAGATGAAAAATTGCTCGTCGCTCTTAAGGTACGAATTTTCGACCCTATGTTTACTGAGACTTTTTTGCTTTTAGTATCGTGTACTTTCAACTGTATGCGTTTATGCCTTTAACTATGATACGCCCTGATATATATATATATATATATATATATATATATATATATATATATATATATATATATATATTCTGATCTTGATGAAATTTAACAGACTTCACCTTCAAAGCAAGAGGCAGATCTCTGTTTACACAATATTTCGCAGTCCGGATTGAAACATATATGTATGTAAATTACAAAGTGGAAAGGCTGTTATGAAAAAACTCTAAAACTTCTTGGTCGATTTACGTGAAATTTCCACAGGATCCCCTAATGAACATTTGGGTGGACCTAAACTGTATATTTTTTAATACAGAGAACATATAAATGAACATATAAAATTTATAAAGGAGAAACGTTGCTACCAAACATCTCAAGAAGTACTTCCCCGATTTATATCGAAGTTCTTGCCCGATTTACATCAAATTCCTAGATTCAGATGAAACCATGAGCATAATTAAGAAAAAGTTAAATGTGTAACAAACGAAGTATATCGAGGTACACTGACTGTAATTCCTATCGCGAGATTGAATTACAGCGGTGATACCCGTCTTGGCGGTGGTACCATCAGACTGAGGAAACCTAGAGAATCTGACAGTAATCTGACAGCTCAAAGTATTTTTTGATTAGTTGCTGTTTTACATACGACATACACCGTACAAGATATTTTACTCCATTTTTCAGAGTCACTTTTATAATCAAAAACCACTGTGGTATACAAACGCTAAGGCAAGTAGTGGATATAGTATAGGACTGTTGATATTTTTAAAACTATTGGCAATCCGAAATATCGATATTTAAAAATATATAATTATATACTGTCGATATATCGAGAGAAAGGATCGACCTAAAGACATGCCGATGGAAAAAATGTCGATGAACCTGCCTCTAAAAATTTCGGCTGCACATTGTAAATATCCTGCTCGTTTTAGAGCTTGTAATGGTACTTGAATTACGTATTCATTATGGCACCTCAACTCAACCTCTCGATACCAGCAATATTCTACTGTTTTTCTGAAAAGTAGTTGACAAATTTCTGAGACAACATTCTGATTTGATTTCATTAATGTAGAGGTACTTTGATACATCGATATGTTTGTATTGGAATGATATTATTCTTATGTATATTCTTTCTTTTGTCACTATGGTCTTAGACGTACTTGTAACTCTTGATTTTTGGGCGCGCAAGCAGTTTGTTAGAGAGTCGGACCTTGAGAAAGTCAAGTCTTGGACGTCATGTTGGAAAGACGCTTATTGTCGCCAGATTATAAAATGTGAACTTTAACAGTGAGGAAGATGTTTTCAAGTATGTTTTGTATTGCGAAGTGATGTTTTTGTGTGTTACGTGATATTGCAATAAAAACAATTAAAAGGAAGTGTAACTTAAATTCGGAGTGCTGATTACTTTTTTTACATCACCATTGTCCTGCAAAAGTGTAATCTTCAAGAATGGTTTGTGAAACACATGTATAAAACTTTTGAATATCGCAGAATAAAAACCTAGGCCTCTTTGCATCCGAGCTTGGAATCACCACCACCTAGATTTTCGGCGATTGAGCCATGATTTTACAACGAGACCAGCGTGGGAAACACAAAAAGATGAGTGCCTAGTTTATTCATTATTACATGAAATGTCTTTATTAACTGTGCTCTAATGACACCTGCCACATAATAACTTTGTTGTTGCCCGAAAATGGAGTATTTAGCAGCGTGAGCAACACCACAATCATTATTAAATTTTGACCTTTGTTGTGGTAGGGTTGTTAGAAGCTGTATATTTAAGTATTGACTTATTGTTAGATATTCTGTACATCAAGATGCCAGCAGCCTGCCTATCCCCCTCAGAGCAAGAATTGAAGGGAAAACGACGCACGTTCACGCTCGGCGATAATCGCTTTGCTAACAATGGTAATGTATGTTGTTGTTGTTGTTGTGGTCTTCAGTCCTGAGACTGGTTTGATGCAGCTCTCCATGCGAATCTATCCTGTACAAGCTCCTTCATCTCCCAGTACCTACTGCAACCTACATCCTTCTGAATCTGCTTAGTGTATTCATCTCTTGGTCTCCCTCTACGATTTTTACCCTCCACGCTGCCCTCCAATGCTAAATTTGTGATCCCTTGATGCCTCAAAACATGTCCTACCAACCGATCCCTTCTTCTAGTCAAGTTGTGCCACAAACTTCTCTTCTCCCCAATCCTATTCAATACCTCCTCATTAGTTACGTGATCTACCCACCTTATCTTCAGCATTCTTCTGTAGCACCACATTTCGAAAGCTTCTATTCTCTTCTTGTCCAAACTGGTTATCGTCCATGTTTCACTTCCATACATGGCTACACTCCATACAAATACTTTCAGAAACGACTTTCTGACACTTAAATCTATACTCGATGTTAACAAATTTCTCTTCTTCAGAAACGATTTCCTTGCCATTGCCAGTCTATATTTTATATCCTCTCTACTTCGACCATCATCAGTTATTTTACTCCCTAAATAGCAAAACTCCTCTACTACTTTAAGTGTCTCACTTCCTAATCTAATCCCCTCAGCATCACCCGATTTAATTTGACTACATTCCATTATCCTCTTTTTGCTTTTGTTGACGCTCATCTTATATCCTCCTTTCAAGACACTGTCCATTCCGTTCAACTGCTCTTCCAAGTCCTTTACTGTCTCTGACAGAATTACAATTACATCGGCGAACCTCAAAGTTTTTACTTCTTCTCCATGAATTTTAATACCTACTCCGAATTTTTCTTTTGTTTCCTTTACTGCTTGCTCAATATACAGATTGAATAACATCGGGGAGAGGCTACAACCCTGTCTCACTCCTTTCCCAACCACTGCTTCCCTTTCATGCCCCTCGGCTCTTATAACTACCATCTGGTTTCTGTACAAATTGTAAATAGCCTTTCGCTCCCTGTATTTTACCCCTGCCACCTTCAGAATTTGAAAGAGAGTATTCCAGTTAACGTTGTCAAAAGCTTTCTCTGAGTCTACAAATACTAGAAACGTAGGTTTGCCTTTTCTTAATCTTTCTTCTAAGATAAGTCGTAAGGTTAGTATTGCCTCACGTGTTCCAACATTTCTACGGAATCCAATGCATGTAAGTGGCACAATAAAAGGTGTCCGATGGGTCCGTCGTTCGGTTTCGTGACGTATCGGATTTGTTCAGAACACTTATGTCGACTTCCCTGTTCTTTTTTTTTTCATGTCTGCTTGCGACCTAGCAGTTACAGTGTAGTGAAGTTAAACGTTGCAGTTTCTGTTGGTAGCGCCAGTTAGCATTTCCCCTCACACGTTTCCGCCAACCGCAAAGACCAAGTCTTGTCACTTAGGTTTTTGTTCATCATTTCCAGCAACTGTCTTTTTGAAGAATGCCGAGCCGCCCGCTATGACCGAGCGTTTCTAGGCGCTTCAGTCCGGAATCGCGCTGCTGCTACGGTCTCAGGTTCGGACCCTGCCTCGGGCTTGGGTGTGTGTGATGTCCTTAGGTTAAGTTAGGTTTAAGTAGTTCTAACAAGGGAACCTCCCCATCGCACCCCCGTCATATTTAGTTATAAGGTGGCACAGTGGATAGGCCTTGAAAAACTGAACACAGATCAATCGAGAAAACAGGAAGAAGTTGTGTGGAAGTATGAAAAAATAAGGAAAATACACAAACTGAGTAGTCCATGCGCAAGATAGGCAACATAAAGGAAAATCTGAGTTCAGAAGCGCCGTGGTCCCGTGGTTAGCGTGAGCAGCTGTGGAACGATAGGTCCTTGGTTCAATTCTTCCCACGAGTGAAAAGTTCAATTTTTAATTTTCAGTTTATGTGACAAACTCTTATGTTTACATCACTTTTTTGGGAGTGATTATCACATCCACAAGAAAACCTAAATCGGGCAACGTAGAAGAATCTTTTTAGCCATTCGCCAAGTGTACAAGTTAGGTGGGTCGACAACATATTCCTGTCATGTGACGCACATGCCGTCACCAGTGTCGTATAGAATGTGTCAGACGTGCTTTCCTGTGGAGGAATCGGTTGACCTATAACCTTGCGATCAAATGTTTTCGGTTCCCATTTTAGAGGCACGTCCTTTCGTCTACTAATCGCACGGTTTTGCGGTGCGGTCGCAAAACACAGACACTAAACTTATTACAGTGAACAGAGACGTCAATGAACGAACGGACAGATCATAACTTTGCGGAAAGAAAATAAACTTTTCACTCGAGGGAAGGCTTGAACCAAGTACCTCTCGTTCCGCAGCTGCTCACGCTAACCACGGGACCACGGCGTTCCTGAGCTCACATTATCCTTGATGTTGCCTATCTTGCGCGTGGACTACTCACTTTGTATATTTTACTTATTTTTTCATAGTTCTACACAACTTCTTCCTGTTTTCTCGATTGATCTGTGTTCAGTTTTTCAAGGCCTATCCACTGTGCCAACTTATAACTAAATCTGAGGGGGGTGCGATGGGGAGGTTTCCTTGTAAGTCTAGGGGGCTGATGACCTGAGATGTTAAGTCCCAAAGTGCTTACAACCATTTTGAAGAATGCCGATGTGGAGAAATAGCACACTAGTTGCGTTAAAAATTTGTTTTAATTGATCTGGTCTGCTGTTTCTTCACATTGGAAAGTCTTGTTATTCCATTCACACCACCACCCCCTTGTGCAATAGATGTTGTTCATTATGCCATCTACACAGGTTGTACATAAATTCTGGGAACACTTTCAATTATGTACTGGACAAGAACCAGACATTGTACAGATGTCATACAAATGTCATTTTGAAGAGAAACACTGAACCTTTTTTTCATGTATAACGCCACAGCTTAGTTTGGTAAATTGCCGATAGTCAGCTGCCGCATCGATGGATCGGTCGTGTTACAGGAGACAGCTCTTCCATGAAATGGCCACCCCGAACACCAGATATCACTCCATATGACTTTTTTCTGTCGGGGCACATTAACCACTGGTGCATGTTCCACCTCTACCGCGTGATGTAGCAGAGCTCCGAGAGAGAATACGAGAAGCAACTCTCACAGTCGATGATGCCATGCTGGGACGGGTATGGCAAGAATTCGATTACCGTATTGAAATCTGCCGGCTCACTCATGATTTGCATATGTAATGTAAATGTTTGTAAAAAACTTTCGGAGTTTCTCTTCAAAATGCAGTACGTATGACATCTGTACAATGTTCAGTTCTTGTGAAATGAGTTATGGAAATGGAAGAGGAGGTAGATGAAGACGAAATGGAAGATACGATACTGCGTGAAGAGTTTGACAGAGCACTGAAAGACCTAAGTCGAAACAAGGCCCCAGGAGTAGACAGCATTCCATTAGAACTACTGACAGCCTTGGGAGAGCCAGTCCTGACAAAACTGTACCATCTGGTGAGCAAGATCTATGAGACAGGCGAAATTCCCTCAGACTTCAAGAAGAATATAATAATTCCAATCCCAAAGAAAGCAGGTGTTGACAGATGTGAAAATTACCGAACTATCAGTTTAATAAGTCACAAAATACTAACGCGAATTCTTTACAGACGAATGGAAAAACTAGTATAAGCCGACCGCGGGGAACATCAGTTTGGATTCCGTAGAAATGTTGGAACACGTGAGGCAATACTGACCCTACGACTTATCTTAGACGAAAGATTAAGGAAATGCAAACCTGCGTTTATAGCATTTGTAGACTTAGAGAAAGCTTTTGACAATGTTGACTGGAATACTCTCTTTCAAATTCTGAAGGCGGCAGGGGTAAAATACAGAGAGCGAATGGCTATTTACAATTTGTACAGACAGCAGATGGCAGTTATAAGAGTCGAGGGACATGAAAGAGAAGCAGTGGTTGGGAAGGGAGTGAGACAGGTTTTTAGCCTCTCCCCGATGCTATTCAATCTGTATATTGAGCAAGCAATAAAGGAAACGAAAGAAAAGTTCGGAGTAGGTATAAAATCCATGGAGAAGAAATAAAAACTTTGAGGTTCGCC
Organism: Schistocerca americana; assembly: GCF_021461395.2. Classification (NCBI taxonomy): domain Eukaryota; kingdom Metazoa; phylum Arthropoda; class Insecta; order Orthoptera; family Acrididae; genus Schistocerca; species Schistocerca americana. Next base: position 144,377,474 of record NC_060129.1, on the reverse strand, counting down.
GATGACATTGTAATTCTGTCAGAGACAGCAAAGGACTTGGACGAGCAGTTGAACGGAATGGACAGTGCCTTGAAAGGAGGGTATAAGATGAACATCAACAAAACAAAAAAGAGGATAATGGAATGTAGTCGAATTAAGTCGGGTGATGCTGCGGGAATTAGATTAGGAAATGAGACACTTACAGTAGTAAAGGAGTTTAGCTATTTGGGGAGCAGAATAACTGATGATGGTCGAAGTAGAGAGGATATAAAATGTAGACTGGCAAAGGCAAGGAAAACGTTTCTGAAGAAGAGAAATTTGTTAACATCGAGTATACATTTAAGTGTCAGGAAGTCGTTTCTGAAAGTATTTGTATGGAGTGTAGGCATGTATGGAAGTGAAACATGGACGATAAATAGTTTAGACAAGAAGAGAATAGAAGCTTTGGAAATGTGGTACTACAGAAGAATGCTGAAGATTAGGTGGCTATATCACATAACTAATGAGGAGGTATTGAATAGAATTGGGGAGGAGTTTGTGGCACAACTTGAGTAGAAGAAGGGATCGGTTGGTAGGACATGTTCTGACGCATCAAGGGATCACCAGTTTAGTACAGGAGGGCAGCGTGGAGGGTAAAAATCGTAGAGGGAGACCGAGAGATGAATACACTAAACAGATTCAGAAGGATGTAGGCTGCAGTAGGTATTGAGAGATGAAGAGGCTTGCAGACGATAGAGTAGCATGGAGATCTGCATCAAACCAGTTTCAGGACTGAAGACCACAACTATAACAACTGCCAACTGCTAGTAGGATTTCATTTGTTAAAAAAACTGTAAAACCTTTGGAATATTGTTTTCTTCCGCAGACTGAGAGAATCGTAAGCTTACCTCTGATGTGATCGCACGTATTTTTATATAATAAGCGCGAACTACGTAATTTTGGCTTTGTTAATGTGAAATATCAAAAGACTGTATGATGTACTAAAATGTGAGAAAATATATTTAAGTAAAAAAAAATTCTGCAACAACAGTCTTCAAGCTTATTTAGCTTGAACCAACCACGAGAACCAAATGTGAGATATTCAGCTTCGAGAAGCAGACCTCTCAGAATCTTTATGAGGACTTTGCTTATTAATTACTTGGACTGAACATTGTTTAATGTGGACAATAACTGTTAGTAGGAAGGGGACGGGAGGTTACAAGTCGTAATATAGTAGCAAGAAAAGTCACAAAATGGCATTTTCCACATGCAGCTTGTATTCGCTAAGCGTATCAACAAGGCATGGGGCCGATCAGTTTGTGTGGCAGTTATTAAACATTCCTGGAGACGCCGGTTACTGCGCCTATACGTGACGGAGAATGTAATGAAAAAAGAGCAATAGAAAATGTTGGTTCAGATCGAGGACTACTGAAGTGAATAAAAGAAACGCTAGAGAAGTTCATCAACAGTAATTAATGGAAAAATTCGGCTTAGAGGTCCTTCTAGTGAAGAAAAGTGCGATAAATGATAGAGAAGATGGTAATCAGTAGACCGTTCGCCTGGTGCAAGTCTTTCGAGTTGACGCCACTTTGGCAAATTGCGTGTCGATGGGGGTGAAATGATAATGATAAGGACAACACAACACCCAGTCCCTGAGCGGAGAAAATCTCCGACACAGCCGGGAATCGAACCGAGGCCGTTAGGTATGACATTCCGTCGCGCTGAGCACTCAGCTACCAGGGGCGGACATGGTAAACAGTGAAACTTCCTGGCAGATTATAACTGTGTGCCTGACCGAGACTCGAACTCGAGACCTTTGCCTTTCGCGGGCAAGTGCTCTACCAACTGAGCTACCCAAGCACGACTCACGCCCCGTCCTCACAGCTTTACTTCTGCCAGTACTTCGTCTCCTACCTTCCAAACTTTACAGAAGCCGTCCTGCGAACCTTGCAGAACTAGCACTCCTGAAAGAAAGGATATTGCGGAGACATGGCTTAGCCACAGCCTGGCGGATGTTTCCATTATGAGATTTTCACTCTGCAGCGGAGTGTGCGCTGATATAAAACTTCCTGGCAGATTAAAACTGTGTGTCGGACCGAGACTCGAGCTTCTGTAAAGTTTGGAAGGTAGGAGGCCAGGTACTGGAGGAATTAAAGGTGTGAGGACGGGGCGTGAGTCGTGCTTGGGTAGCTCAGTTGGTAGAGCACTTGCCCGCAAAAGGCAAAGGTCCCGCACACAGTTTTAATCTGCCAGGAAGTTTCATATCAGCGCACACTCCACTGCAGAGTGAGAATCTCATTATGGTAAACAGTGATTAATAAATAAATGTGGCTCAGATGTCCAGCTGTCGAAATAAGTTCAAATGGTTCAGAGCACTATGGGACTTAACACCTATGGTCATCAGTCCCCTAGAACTTAGAACAACTTAAACCTAACTAACCTAAGGACAGCACACAACACCCAGTCATCACGAGGCAGAGAAAATCCCTGACCCCGCCGGGAATCGAACCCGGGAATCCGGGCGTGGGAAGCGAGAACGCTACCGCACGAGCACGAACTGCGGACTCGAAATAAGTAAAGAGGGATATGGCGAATGCAATTAATAGAGAAAAAGACAGAATTAGATTGCCAGTAAAGAGGAAGAGAGGAGACGGCGCAGATAAGGATCGAGTCGGTACTTACCGTGAGCTGAGCGGCTGGGCGCAGTACTTGTCTGTGCGGCGAGGTAGAGATAGTGCGATCCCGCGCGGGTTGAGACAAACACGACGCGACACCGGCTGTTTAGCCAGCAGCTGGGCGGAAGACACGACACAAACTTCGGCTCGATGCCACTGACAAGTGTAGGGGAGAGAGTGGTTTCCCTGGATGCTGGCGAACCCCAGACGTCTGCGCGTAAAGCCGCGACTGGCGACTGAGGAACGCCAGCACAGAAACACTGGCACGTCGCAGTGTGGCTGACGCAGCACTGGCGTAGTGGCGCGCCAGCGAGTGTTGACAGCGGTCGCACGTGTGGCGAGAGAAGCGCCAGCCATAGAGAAGCCGCGCAGATAAGATAGCGCGGACAGCGTGGCGCACGAGGAAAACAGCCCGCGGCGCCTACGTCATGGCACGTCACACTGCAGGTCTTAGGCGGGCCGCAAGATGAGAGGCAGGCCCGTGAGGTGGCGCAGGCGGGCTCACGCCAAATTCCTCACTGCAGCGTGAGTCGCGGCGACAATCATCGCAAGTTGGATCGCAGTTTGCTGAGGAACTTTGGCTCTGGCAGAGATGGCGGCTACTTCTGCTGTGTTAATAGATATGAGTTCAGAATCGGATTCCGGAGAAGGCACGAGGAGGAGTCAGAAGGGGCAGAGTAGCTGGTGAGAAAAGCCCTTGCTGTCGCCAGGGCTACTGTATACACGGTGTTACAAAAAGGTGCGGCCAAACTTTCAGGAAACAATCCTCACACACAAAGAAAGAAAATATGTCATGTGGACATGTGTCTGGAAACGCTTACTTTCCATGTTAGAGCTCATTTTATTACTTCTCTTCAAATCACATTAATCATGGAATGGAAACACACAGCAACAGAACGTAACAGCGTGACTTCAAACACTTTGTTACAGGAAATGTTCAAAATGTCCTCCGTTAGGGAGGATACGTGCATCCACCCTCCGTCGCACGGAATCCCTTATGCGCTGATGCAGCCCTGGAGAATGGCGTATTGTATCACAGCCGTCTACAATACGAGCACGAAGAGTCTCTACATTTGGTACCGGGGTTGTGTAGACAAGAGATTTCAAATGCCCCCATAAATGAAAGTCAAGAGGGTTGAGGTCAGGAGAGCGTGGAGGCCACGGAATTGGTCCGCCTCTACCAATCCATCGGTCACCGAATCTGTTGTTGAGGAGCGTACGAACACTTCGACTGAAATGTGCAGGAGCTCCATCGTGCACGAACCACATGTTGTGTTGTACTTGTAAAGGCACATGTTCTAACAGCACAGGTAGAGTATCCCGTATGAAATCATGACAACGTGCTCCATTGAGCGCAGGTGGAAGAAACTAAAATGAGCTCTAACACGGAAATTAAGCGTTTCCGGACACATGTCCACATATCTTTTCTTTATTCGTGTGTGAGGAATGTTTCCTGAAAGTTTGGCCATACCTTTTTGTAACACCCTGTATATAGCGAGAAGTGAGCAAATTTCATTATTATCAATTAACAGAAACCGTATTTTCGTCGCAGAAACAGAACCCTATTACTCATAAGGACTAACCAAAAACAAATCAATTTAAACAGTGCTCATAGAACTTCGTGTCATCACTTGGACGACAGTTTGGATTCTATATTGATATCAAAGACGTGGTGAAATCCATCTATTCCGTTTTCACTGGTAGATATGGAGGGCTACACGCTAGTAAGGAATGATATTGTAAGGAAGCTAGGCATCTTTTTTGATAAACATTAACCAGGACAGAGCACATCACGAAAATTTGCTACAGAGTTTTAACAATGTCAATCCAGAATGCCGGCCGAAGTGGCCGTGCGGTTAAAGGCGCTGCAGTCTGGAACAGCAAGACCGCTACGGTCGCAGGTTCGAATCCTGCCTCGGGCATGGATGTTTGTGATGTCCTTAGGTTAGTTAGGTTTAAGTAGTTCTTAGTTCTAGGGGACTAATGACCTCAGCAGTTGAGTCCCATAGTGCTCAGAGCCATTTTTTCAATGCAGAATGTTAACGAATTACAATCCAACTTACCATTTCGCATGTCCGTTTCCTTGGCCACTTCCTCCCACTTCTCAGCTTTCAGCTTCGTTTTCAAGTAATCTTAATGGCTTGTATTATACAGAATTTTGCGCACACGTACGGCTTCAATTAGCTTTTCTTCCATTTCGAACTACCAACAGCCAGAACCACCGTGAGCCTCGCAGTAAACTGCGTACAGGAAACTGCGGTGCGCAGGGTCACCCAGGGCAGGAACTGTCACGTCACGCTGCGCTCTAACGTGCTCAGGACCATTCAGTTGTGTGGTTCGCAGAAACTCACCGTGAGTCGCCCTGCGTCACCTCACGGACCCGCGCCTCATATTGTGGCCAGGCTTACACGAGTGCCGGCAGCCGAGTAACTATTTCGTCGGTCGGTTGTTTTGGGGGGAGGGGACCGAACAGCGAAGTCATCAGTCCAGTCGGATCAGGGAAGGATGGGGTAGGAAGTCGGCCGTCCCCCTTCCAAGGAACCATCCCGACATTTGCATGTAACGATTTAGGGGAATCACAGGGAACCTAAATCAAGACGGCCGGACACGGGTTCGAACCCTCATCCTCCGGAATGGGAGTCCAGTGTGCCACCTCGCTCGGTAGAGCAACTGTGGTGCCAAATTTCGTAGTGTTCCTGTTTTGCTTCTCGGTATCTCGATTGCACAGGTCCATTCACTGACTGTCATGTACTACACTACTGACCATTAAAATTGCTACACCACGAAGAAGACGTGCTACAGTCGCGAAATTTAAGCGACAGGAAGAAGATGCTGTGATATGCAAATAATTAGCTTTTCAGAGCATTCACACAAGGTTGGCGCCGGTGGCGACACCTACAACGTCCTGACATGACGAAAGTTTCCAACCGATTTCTTATACACAAACAGCAGTTGACCGGCGTTGCCTGGTGAAACATTGTTGTGATGCCTCGTGTAAGGAGGAGAAATGTGTACCATCACGTTTCCGACTTTGATAAAGGTCGGATTGTAGCCTATCGCGATTGCGGTATATCGTATCGCGACATTGCTGCGCGTTGGTCGAGATCCAATGACTGTTAGCAGAATATGGAATCGGTCGGTTCAGGAGGGTAATACGGAACGCCTTGCTGGATCTCAACGGCGTCATATCACTAGCAGTCGAGATGACAGGCATCTTATGCGCATGGCTGTAACGGATCGTGCAGCCACGTCTCGATCCCTGAGTCAACAGATGGGGACGTTTGCATGACACTAACCATCTGCACGAACAATTCGACGACGTTTGCAGCAGCATGGACTATCAGGTCGGAGACCGTGGCTGCGGTTACCCTTAACGCTGCATCACAGACAGGAGCGCCTGCGTTGGTGTCCTCGACGACGAACCTGGCTGCACGATTGGCAAAACGTCATTTTTTCTGATGAATCCACGTTCTGTTTACAGCATCACGATGGTCGCATTCGTGTTTCGCGACATGGCAGTGAACGCACATTGGAAGCGTGTATTCGACGTCGTCATACTGACGTATCACCAGGCGTGATGATATGAGGTGTCACTGGTTACACGTCTCGGTCACCTCTTGTTCGCATTGACGGCACGTTGAACAGTGGGCGTTACATTTCAGATGTGTTACGACCCGTGGCTGTACCCTTCATTCGATCCCTGCAAAACCCTACATTTCAGCAGGATAATGCAAGACCGCATGTTGCAGGTCCTGTATGGGCCTTTCTGGATACAGAAAATGTTTGACTGCTGCCCTGGCCAGCACGTTCTCCAGATCTCTAACCAATTGAAAACGTCTGGTCAATGTTGGCCGAGCAACTGGTTCGTCACAATACGTCAGTCAGTACTCTTGATCAACTGTGGTATCGTGTTGAAACTGAATGAGCAGCTGTATCTGTACATGCCATACGAACTCTGTTTGACTCAATGCCCTGGCGTATCAAGGCCGTTATTACGGCCTGAGGTCGGGGTACTGACTTCTCAGGATCTATGCACCAAATTGCGTGAAAATGTAATCACGTGTCAGTTCTAGTATAATATATTTGTCCAATGAAGACCCGTTTATCATCTGCATTTCTTCTTGGTGTAGCAATTTTAATGGCCAGCACTGGATATGTATTTCACTGTTGCTATCCGAGTTTGCCTGTTGTCATCTTGTCTTTTGGAGATGGTTAGTGAAGCTGTGGACGCTGGATAATGGAGTGCCAAGTGGAGAAATCGGGGGACATTTCCGACATATTCTTCTGTTTGAGCTCAATAGAGGGGTAACAGCAGTGGAGGCTACCAGAGAGATTTGCGCCGCGTTTGGGGATAGTATCACTGGACAGAGAACTGCAAGAAAATGGTTTTCTCGTTTTAAGGAGGACCGTTTTCACATCAGTGGCTCTCTGCATTCAGGGAGACCTTCTCGGTCAGACGATCGTTTAAACACTTTAATCCACAATGCACCGCGCCAATGTTCTCGAGAACTAATCTGGTGAACTGTGACCATTCCACCGTCGTGTAATATCTGCAGGCAATGGAGAAGGTTTAAAAACCGGTTCTACGGCTACCACACGGTCTGAGGAAAAATTGGCAGGTAGCCATGTGTGCACCTCTGCACGCTCGTCATCAAGTGGCTCTTGAGCAACGCCGACCATTGCTATCCTACACCGTTACTCATCACGAGAAATGGTGCCTTTATGCTACCATTAGGAAAAGAAAGCAATGGTTGTGCCCAAACAGGGCAGCAACTCCCCGTACAAAAAACTGTGTGCATCCACAAAATATAATGTTGCGCATCTGGTCTAAATGATTCAAATGGCTCTGATAGCTATGGGACTTAACTTCTAAGGTCATCAGAACTTAGAACTACTTAAACCTAACTAACGTAAGGACATCACACACATCCATGCCCGAGGCGACCATAGCGGTCGCTCGGTTCCAGACTGTAGCGCCTAGAACTGCACGGCCACTCCGGCTGACTGTGCATCTGGTGGGACAGTGTCGATTTGGTGTACTACAGATTGCTTTCCTGTTTGCTGACATTTATTGCCAACAACTGAGACGTCTTACAGACGCAGTCAAGGGAACAGTGACCTGGAAGACTGTGTGAAGTGGTGCTACCCCACGATAGCGCGCGCCCGCATTCTGCTACACTGACAAAAAGTGGTACACAGGTGTTGGGTTGGGAAGTCACTCCGCACCCACCTTATTCACCTGATCTTGGCCCCACAGATTTTCACCTTTTCCACACTCTATCGAACAGCCTTCAAGAGACTTCTGGACGAAAATGCGCTCCAAACGTGGGCTAGTGAGTTCCTCACCTCAAAGCCATGTTATTTCTACAGTTGCCAAATCGACAGCTTACTCCGTCATATTTTCCTTTCTTGTTGATTACTTACCCCAAATGGGGTAAGTACCACTCTTCACATGACAATTTAAAATCTGGCAGAAAAACTCAGATAAAATATGACAGCAATTTATAAAATATGAGGAATTTAATCATAACTTGGATTGCAAAAAGAAATTTAAAAATGAGCTATACTTTATGAGATACTCACTCTGCACGGCAAGACAATTCGTTCACTTGTCAGGAAGTACATGATGGTAATTGCACATATGAGGATCACACAGCCATAAAGTCACACATCATAAGCATACATATTTCTAGACGCAAAAATACATACCACGCAAACATACATACACACTGGTGAAAATACATAACATCATGCAAACTCATAGTCCAAAAATACATGCACACTACCGAGCGCGGTGGCGCAGTGGTTAGACACTGGACTCGCATTCGGGAGGACGACGGTTCAATCCCGCGTCCGGCCATCCTGATTTAGGTTTTCCGTGATTTCCCTAAATCACTCCAGGCAAATGCCGGGATGGTTCCTCTGAAAGGGCACGGCCGACTTCCTTCCCAATCCTTCCCTAATCCGATGAGACCGATGACCACGCTGTCTGGTCTCCTTCCTCAAACCAACCAACCAACCAAGATGCACACTAGAGGTCTGCATACTGGGGACTTTGTTTGCTTCCGAACTGTGCTCAGGCGTGGCTCGTTTTGGGCATGAATGCTCGGAGTGGGCAGCCTGTAGTCCAATGGGATGCTGAGGGGAATGCAGGGCAGCCGCCACCCGGCCTGGTGCACTTGAGAATTTGATGTTACAGCTGTCATAGCAGTTGTGCGTGCACAGCCTGGTATTGGTCCTGATATATTCCCACCAGCTGATGCAATTACACTCATATCAATTTAGTTTTGTTGTACAGATATTTTCCTGCATGATAACAAGTAATGCTTTAGACGACAAAGAAAACAGTGAAATAGTTAAGCATAGCACACGTCAATTGCACTGAAAAACTACCATCTCAGTTCTCTGTCTCATCAAAGTATGCATTCATTATCTTTTCACATAAACTCATGCTCATAAATTAAGGATGATTGCAGAATGTGGTGCCACACAACGTGGCACTACACAAAACTGGCGCTAATACCATAGGCACGTAGGGAACACAAACGACACAGGTCTGTAAGTCCACAGTATTGGTGATAAGTTGAGAAAACCGTCACGAAACACTTGTGCTACAAAACGCCACTGTTTCGTGTGCATCTACCTTGACATCAATATGGGATATGATCACCATGCACACGTACACAGGCCGCACAACGAGTTGGCATGCTCTGGACCAGGTGGTCGAGCAGGTGCTGGGGTATAGCCTCCCATTCTTGCACCAGTGCCTGTCACAGCTCCTGAGGTGTCGTAGGGGTTTGAAGATGTGCAGCAATACATTGACCGAGAGCATCCAAGACGTGCTTGATGGGGCTTAGGCCTGGAGAACAGGCAGGCCACTCCATTCGCCTGATATCTTCTTTTTCTTGGTACTCCTCCACAATGGCAGCTTAGTGGGGCAGTGAGTTATCATCCATCAGGAGGAAGGTGGGATGCACTGCATCCCTGAAAAGGTGGATGTACTAGTGCAAAATGATGTCTCAATACACCTTACCTGTTACAATTCCTCTGTCAAAGACATGCAGGGGTGTACGTGCACCAACCATAATCCCACCCCACACCATCAAACCATGACCTCCATACAGGTCCCTTTCAAGGACATTAAGGGGTTGGTATCTGGTTCCTGGTTCAAACCAGATGAAAACCTGGCAAGAATCACTGTTCAGACTATACCTGGACTCGTCCGTGAAAATAACCTGGGACCACTGTTCCAACGACCATGTACTGTGTTCTTGACACCAAGCTTTACAGGCTCTCCTGTGACCAGGGGTCAGTGGAATGCACCTTGTAGGTCTCTAGGTGAATAAACCGTGTATCTTCAGTCGTCTGTAGACTGTGTGTCTGAAGACAACTGTTCCAGTGGCTGCGGTAACGTCCAAAGCAAGGCTACCTGGCAGTACTCCGTGGCCGTCTTCGGGCACTGATGGTGAGATATCGGTCTTCTTGTGGTGTTGTACACTGTGGACGTCCCGTATTGTAGCGCCTGGACACGTTTCCTGTCTGCTGGAATCGTTGCCATAGTCTTGAGATCACACTTTGTGGCAAACGGAGGACCCGTGCTATGACCTCCTGTGTTTGACCAGTCTCCAGTCGCCCTAGTATTCTATCCCTAATAACGTCATCATTATGTGTTCTCTGAGCCATTTTCAACACACAGTCACCATTAGAACACTTATTCGCTGCACTGTAATCTGACATGCCACTGTGCGACGACCGCAGGTCAAGTGCACTTCATGGTCACACCCCGAGGCGACTTAAAACCGCAAACCGCCTACCAGAGCGTTGTTTCACCGTGTATCAGCATTATCCTTAATTTATGAGCATGAGTGTAGTTTATGTATTTATGAAAAGTCGTCTCTGTGCAGTACATTGTGTTAAGCGTAACCTTAGCATTTGCGGTAGCTTTAGTTTTGATGGTAACTATTTTAGTCGTTTCGTAATTGGCCTAAAAATCATCTAGCAGTAGTGTGGTATATCATATTGAATGGGAATAAGTAGAAAAGAGACTTCCTGTGGCTGCAGCGACCGAGTTAACGCAAGGGAAATGGATACGTGTAGCGGCAGCAGTTACTTTTGCCTGCGAGCGCGAGTGGTTAGTCTGTGCAACAGTGCAGCTCGCCCGCAGGACACGGTGGCCGATGCACAGTGACCAGGTATCGTCAAAAGTGCTGGGCGAGTCCATTCGTTTATTCGGAAGGGGAGTCCGACAAGTGTTTGCCGCCTTTAGGCCGGTCAGCGATGACAGTATCAAGGCGCGCGCACGCTGCAATCTTTTTCAAACAATTTTATGGAAACAGTTCAGTAAAAAAAATTTCATTTTTACTTTACTTCTAGAGCTATATGTCAGGTCCATCATGATGTGCCCATCATTTCGTTAATGGTCATAGTTATTGTGATATTTACGTGAAAATAAGACACTGTCCAGAATTCGAAAAAGTTTTGCAATAAAATATAGGGGTCCCCATGATTTTTGCGTCTGATGCATATTACATATGAAACTTAGCTAACATATTGAAATTTGCTTAGAGTTGGGTACAGGTCTCTATCTGTCACGAGTCTCGAGAAAATTGATCTGACGCAGTGCACTCATTTGCGGTCCATCTGCTCCAGCATAAAGCCAGAGTGGAAAATGCACAACACTCCTCATATTTCATAAACGATTTGATATAGCGAAATGAAATTTTGGCAAATGATAGCACTCACAGGGGAGATGTATAGGTACATAAGGAAAAGCCCCTACAAGCTATGACAAAAATTTGAAACCAGTGATAATAATTATTATCGCGGCCGCTGTAAGCGTCGATAAAGACATATTTTCCTACGCCAGAAGGCGAATAACAAATGATAAAAAAAAACTTCTTTCAATTTTTCTGTCAATTACTACAGAGACTGTCTTAAGTTCTCTTGGAGAGAAGACGTTTTTCTTGTAAATCAATGCGCAGTCTGAATAATAATCATATGAAAATACTGAGTCTCAAAGTTAATTTTTGTGCAATACCACGAAAGTTTTCCTTCCTTCCACGCATTAACTCAATGTCAGGTCAACAAGCGGCCTGCATCAGAAGAGGAAGTCTAATCAACAATTGATGTTGCACACACGGTCAAGAGATAAATACTTATGGTGGAAGAAGACGAATATAAGCAAGGATACCAGACGTAAATTCATGACACCAATGGTTCACAATTTACGGGATTTGTGAACTAAACGTGAAGAACTATTTATTTGCTGTAAAAATCCTAAAAAAAATGAAATATGCCAATAGTGCACAGAGAGTATTTTACCATATCGTTATTGTGCAAAACTTAATCATCTGTCATTCCAAAAACTACAGGCTTTTTCTGTGAAAGACATCATTAGTAAGGACAATTGATTGCTGGTGAAATTAGAAATACTGTGGGGTTTGGAACAACATATGCGACGACATCTCACTTTTTTTGCATCAAGGATGTGCTTTTTCCTGAGCTATTGACTTTACTTTTCCTTAGTTCCTCACTTAATAACCTTCCGTTTCAGAATTCTCTGTCAACTGTAACTGCAGAACATTTTAGTGAGGTGAGACAGTATAAACTCCGCTGTGTTTTGGCGAAAGAAACAAATTTTGTCATGGCAGCCAGAGAAATGTGTAGGTTTTCACTCTGGACAGTTCTCTGAAAGTTATAAATGGTTAACAAGCCAGACGAAAATAGATCACTGCATTTTCGGCGGAATTCTTTTTAGATACAATCGAAAGCAGAGGTGACAGTTGCACTTTCTGAATGGTCACCGTGCAAGTGTGGGCGCGGAGGGGGGTTCCACTTAATAATTACAAACAATGCGAATGCAGGCTTCAGTTTACAATGGCGCACCCTTCCCAGCGCTCGGCATTTCCCCTACAGCACCTGCTCGCAACCCCCGCCACCAGCCACTGCTCTCCCCCTAGCCCATATAGTGGCCACAGTATTTTGTGCGCACTATAGTCGCTTTTTGCTGCTGTGCGAGTGAGGTTAGTGAGACTCGGTGAAGTACGGTCGAGTTTGCTATTCGGGAGAGATAAATGTAAAAACAATTACTGTGACTCAGTTTCCTTTAATTTTTGTGAATTTACGAACTGGAGTGGTACTTATCAGCCAGAAGGAAAAGTAGATGTAAAGAGAAATACAAGTAAATGGCTGTACTCAACCTCGAAAAAATATTCAGAATCAATTCAAACTATAAGGGATGTTTCGTGAACATTATTTTAATTAATAATCGTGGAAAAACTAGTAGAAGCCGACCTCGGGGAACATCAGTTTGGATTCCGTAGAAATGTTGGAACACGTGAGGCAATACTGACCTTACGACTTATCTTAGAAGAAAGATTAAGGAAAGGCAAACCTACATTTCCAGCATTTGTAGACTTAAGGAAAGCTTTTGACAATGTTGACTGGAACACTCTCTTTCAAATTCTAAAGGTGGCACGGGTAAAATACAGGGAGCGAAAGGCTATTTACAATTCGTACAGAAACCAGATGGCAGTTATAAGAGTCGAGGAACATGAAAGGGAAGCAGTGGTTGGGAAGGGAGTAAGACAGGGTTGTAGCCTCTCCCCGATGTTATTCAATCTGTATATTGAGCAAGCAGTAAAGGAAACAAAAGAAAAATTCGGAGTAGGTATTAAAATCCATGGAGAAGAAATAAAAACTTCGAGGTTCGCCGATGACATTGTAATTCTGTCAGAGACAGCAAACGACTTGGAAGAGCAGTTCAACGGAATGGATGGTGTCTTGAAGGGAGGATATAAGATGAACATCAACAAAAGCAAAACGAGGATAATGGAATGTAGTCGAATTAAGTCGGGTGATGTTGAGGGTATTAGATTAGGAAATGAGACACTTAAAGTAGTAAAGGAGTTTTGCTATTTGGGGAGCAAAATAACTGATGATGGTCGAAGTAGAGAGGATATAAAATGTAGACTGGCAATGGCAAGGAAAGCGTTTCTGAAGAAGAGAAATTTGTTAACATCGAGTATAGATTTAAGTGTCAGGAAGTCATTCCTGAAAGTATTTGTATGGAGTGTAGCTATGTATGGAAGTGAAACATGGACGATAATAGTTTGGACAAGAAGAGAATAGAAGCTTTCGAAATGTGGTGCTACAGAAGAATGCTGAAGATTAGATGGGTAGATCACATAACTAATGAGGAAGTATTGAATAGGATTGGGGAGAAGAGAAGTTTGTGGCACAACTTGACCAGAAGAAGGGATCGGTTGGTAGGACATGTTCTGAGGCATCAAGGGATCACCAATATTGTATTGGAGGGCAGCGTGGAGGGTAAAAATTGTTGGGGGAGACCAAGAGATGAATACACTAAGCATATTCAGAAGGATGTAGGTTGCAGTAGGTACTGGGAGATGAAGAAGCTTGCACAGGATAGAGTAGCATGGAGAGCTGCATCAAACCAGTCTCAGGACTGAAGACCACAACAACAACAACTTATATATTCAGAGTTTCTTCTTTTGTGTGAATGAAGCGGGCTAATGTGATTACGAACTTGCAAACATTTCGTAGTCAATCTTTTAACAAACAAACTTTCGAACAAAAGCAAATAATAAATACTTTATGTGGAGAAATCTTGTCTCATGTGCCCAATCGATATAGACAGACAGATATTCAGCATTCACAGGCCCTGCAGACCATGCGCTGCTTCTACAAACTGCCTCCATTCCTTCCTGTTTTGTGCTCAGTTCCTCCATGTGTCTTCAATTCCCATGGCTGCTAGGTCCTTCGCCAGGTCGTCCATCCAGCGCTCCCATGGTCATCCAATGGGGTGTTCGGTGTTTCGTTTCCCCGCTAGTGCCATCTTCGCCTTTCTTCCATCTGGCATACGGGCTACATGGCCAACCCATTGTATTTTTTTGTTCTTTATCTTCTGTAGGATAGTTGGTTGTCGCATCGGAAGGTAGATTTCCTCGTTTTTCCTCCTCCTTCATTCTCTGTTATCTAAAACTGGTCCCCATATCTTCCTCATTACTCTTCTTTCAAATATTAATAGTTTTTCCCTTTCTCGCTTGGTCATGCTCCATGTTTCTGAACCTTACATTGCTGATGGGCATATCACTGTGTTGTAGAGTTTCATCTGAGTGTTCACTGAGATCGATTTAGAGCCGGGCGTCTCTCTGAGGGAATGCATGCATTTCGTTCCCACTGCTATTTGTATGTTGTTTTCCGTGGTAAACCAAGATCACAAGTATTTGAACTGTGTACTCTCTTGAACCTCTTGCCGTCCATCTCAATAAATTCTACCCGCTCTTGTCGTCTTCCCAATTGCATCAGCTCTGTTTTGTTTCAGTTCACCTTGAGCCCTACCTTCCGTGCGTAATTGTCCATTTTCTGTTACATTGCTTTCAACTCGAGCTTTCACTCACTTAATAGTACTATGTCATCTGCATATGCGAGACAATTGAAGTTACCGTCCATCTCTACTCCAGCCCCCTCCTGTTGCCTACACTCTTTTGTTACAGTACTTTCTCTACGATGACATTTAACAGAACACATGAGAGAGCATCCCCTTTTCTGAGGCCTGTCTCAGTCTTGAATGTTTCTGATTTGGCTCCTCGGAAACGTACTGCTGCCATACAAGATTGCACCATTTTCACTACCTTCTCAGGGATTCTGAAGCTCTGCATTGCATTGTCTAGGCTATTCCTGTGGATGCTGTCATACGCACATTGAAAATCGACGAACAGGCTGTAGATATCTTTATCATATTCCCAATGTTTTTCAAACAATTGAAAATGTGATCTATTGTACGGTTTGGTCGAAAGTCAGCTTGGTACTCCTGTATGTTGTTCTCTATAGTTGGAATTTTCTGAGGATAATGATGGACAGAACTTTATAATACGTTACATTCAACAAGCTGATTCCTCCGTAGTTACCGCATTCCATTTTGCTTCCCTTCTTGTATATTGGGCATATTATACCCAATTTCCATCCTTCTGGCAGTGTCTCCTTCTGCCGTATCAACTGGATCAGTTTATATATCTCTAAGTCTAAGCTCTCACCTCCCTCCTTGATTAATTCTGATGTTTGAGTCTTTTTGATTGCGATTTTCACGTCTTCTTCACTAACTTCCCATTTTCCTTCATCTTTCCTTTCCTCCGCAGTGTTTGCAGATAATATGCCTTCTTGATCTGGGCGATTCAACAGTTCTGAGAAGTATTCTTTCCATCTTCCTACAATTCTTTCCTTGTCATTTATCAAGTTCCCGTTCTTATCTCTAATGAAAAAAGTTGAGCTCTGAAATCCACGTTTCCGATTTCCCAATCAGCAATGGAAAACTGTTACTGTATTTAGTCTCCATGTAGTTTATGAATGACTGAATATTTCAAGATTTAACCTAAGAACTTCTTCTGATGCTGTGAATGACAGATTGCCGTGAAGAACGTGCCAACGAGTACACACATCTTCGGAAATTTAAAGGAAGGGCGTTTCTCTCTACTGAATTTTTACTTATTTTCGTTGAAAAAGTGCCAGATAACAAACCGACAACAGTTGAATAAAGAACTTCATTTATATTTATCACAAGAAATTCAAAGACTAATACAGACAATACGTCGAGGTTGCTTCTCTTATGCAACAACTGGAAAGAGATAAGGTTAAACTCAAGTGCGGATTCAGTAGTGCTTTTCTCACATTAATTTCCCCATTGGATGGAGGTATGTAAAGCACAACATATTAAGAGCAAAACACAATTAAAGACATTTCGTATTACAAAACTTGTCTGCATTTGGGCTGTTACATATGGTCTAAATTTAGGCTGCTGATAGATTTTGGACCACTTTGTCCATATAACTGACCTGTGCTGCTTTTGTTCTAGAATGCCGAGAAGTCAAAATATGGCCCAGAGGAAAGAAGCTAGAAATGGAACGAAAGAAGTATGAAATGAAACTAAATGGACACTGAAGTTGGCTAAATTATTTAACGTCCTGTAATCGAATTTACAAGCAATTAGTACAGCTGAAGTTCTCCACTCAAAAAACTTTAATGGAAAATTGGGGAAAACTTGTATTTGGTGTAGATTTGGAAGAGGAACTAGTGTCTTACCTACTTCAAATAGAAGAAAATTTTTATAGTATCACACAAGGTGACCTACGTGAAATGGCTTACCAGCCAACAACATGGAAGTGTCTACAACATATGTTTAAGAAGTGAGATGCAAGAAGAGCTTGGATGATCTGTTTCAAGCTTAAGAATAAATCGCTTTTATCACATTAAGTATGGAATACTGTAAAACTATAGCGAATGATTCTCTAGTGTAGCTGGTCATCGACAGGGGAAAAATTCGTATACTAGCTGTTTGTTTTAACTTTGAAGAACTAAATGCCTTGGGAGACTCATCTTGTATTATGAAAATGTTTTAGGTGAAAAGTTAATGTCTTCAAAGTGGAAATCTGTATCCACTAAAAATCGTCACCCCACGTCCACTGTGGATCAACTTTTTATTTTCAAAAGGGAACCCCTGTTTTTGTTGCAGATTCGGATTTCGGGCCAAAAATACGTAGCGTTTATCGGAAACAATGCTTTCTATTCGTAGATGGAACTGTAATTTTCGCGAGAGTTATGCCTGTTGGGCGGAAGAACATATCGCAAACAGTAACCCCTGGTGGTGAGATTCCAGGGGACTCACTGAAATCAAGTATTCTAATGGTGTGGGGATTGTCCACAATCAACGCTGAAGGGAACAGAAAACAATGTTATGTCAAAAGTAACGTACTTGCCACACTTTTAAATGTCTTAACGTAAAACTTTTATTTTACTACAAAATATGTAAAACTAGATTAAAGTTAACAACTTTTTAAACTGTTTAGAACACAAATAGTTTACATTTTTCTCGAAAATGTAAAGCAGAATAAAATGAGTCGGTTATTAACAACAACCGGAAAAATTGAATTTGTTCAAT
The DNA here is from genome assembly GCF_021461395.2 of Schistocerca americana. Lineage (NCBI taxonomy): Eukaryota > Metazoa > Arthropoda > Insecta > Orthoptera > Acrididae > Schistocerca > Schistocerca americana. The sequence continues at coordinate 144,359,885 of NC_060129.1, read as the reverse complement.
TACAACGCCATTTACCATGAATGGACAAAAATATTGCAGGTAGGCCCTACACTCTAGATATTTTTGACGCAGAATCTGAATTTGCAATAAAAATGGGGGGCTCCTATTCGAAAATAAAAAGTTGATCTCACGGATGGTGGGTGGGTTATGGATGGGCAGTTTTGGCACACACAGATGTCCGCATTGAAAAAAAAAAAATTCACCTGGAACATTTTTTTCGTGTCATGCGTATTTTTTCAAGATATTTAGTAGTTCCAAGCAAAAAAAATCCTGTATATTTGGAATTATGTGATAATGGATGATTAAAATGACACTGGGCCTGAATTCATCGTCAGTAACTCAGTTTTAACTCATGAAGTGTTTGACACTATGGTAAATCATCATGAACTGCATCTGCTTGTGATCGCAGCACTGACGCCATTTAATAACTGGCATTTACTTGCGAAAGACGACAGGTATCAGTGGCATTACCATTTAAAAAGTTTTTTTGGAGGTTTACTTGTATTTAAATCTCAGTGAGGTATGGTCTAAAATGTAGCAATCGGCTAGCTGATCACTACCACATTTTTTTCAGTACAAGGGTTCTAAATCAAATCACGTGCTAGACAGCTGGTGTCATTTCACAGTGACTGTTACGAATCATGAAAAGGTAAATGATTTATTAAGAACCTAAAACTCCAAAACACCACATGTAAAAAAATCAGATTTTTTTAATCATTTACTTCTTCAAAATCGACAGACAAATGTTATGCAACTAAAGATTCATGCAAAATGACAATTAACACTTTCCTTTTTCCACAAGGAAAGTAAAGTTTTTGATGAAAAAATAAGTTCGCAAAACTTTCTGTTGTCGTCTTATACAGGGCGGTGGAAATTCCCGTTAGAAACTTCTATGACATGTAGAGGATAGTGAGTACATAACACTTTGAATATGAACCCATGTCCAGAAACGTATCGTTTCCGTTCTACGACAGTTTCAATGCAGATGATTATCTCATCCACACCCACGTGGGGGATGTACTTAGGCGTGACCGAGTACAGTTGTTGTAATCCATTTAGAAAGACTACTGACTCGTTCTG